>NC_135183.1:9660839-9960839 GCF_041146795.1 Maylandia zebra
CCCACCTCAACGCCGTTTTTAGGATATTCTTGGTGATCCCACCTTTTTCATATTTATGCTTTTGGCACTGAGGGTATCTAATACGCATGTTGTCACTGTGTTTTTGTACTACCAGCTGCGAGGGCTCTGCTTTGAGCAGTCTGTTTTTATTTTGTCTCGTGACTGTGTGGTTTTTTTTCAAACGAGATCCTCCTCAGTTTGACTTTGTTACCACAAACTTTGTGTGAAGTTCACAACAGAGGTAAAGAGATTTAAACACCCCAGTTTAAGGAGGCAGGCAGGGGTTGGACCACCTGCACAGGACAGGTGAAGCAGAGAGTGTCCGGGGAGATGTGCAACAGAAGCAGAGGGAACATTTTACAAGATGAGAAATGGCACATTTAGGTGATTAAGGACTGTTGACAAGATTAAAAGACACGTCCGTCAGAGTTCAACAACATTACAGTTTGATTAAATAAAAAGTTTTTAAACTACACAAGGGTCATTTTCTCCTCTGATAGTAAGCATATTAAACATCAAGAAAGAAAGAGTATAAAGAAAAATAGTAAATGTGTGTCTAATTAAACTCTTCCTATGAACCTTATATCATCCTTTAATATGTTTGGTGTTACAAACTTGAAGAAGCACAGAAAAGATCATCAGACATTAATCTAATCAGTTTTCAGCCTTCATTCATATTGAAATGTTGAAATCTTCCCTGCTAGACCCAAGTGCAGCGTTTAACACCGTTGGCCATAACATGTTATTACAGCTATTATTAAATGGAGAGTCCTCTTCACACACTGAGGTTAATTATGAAGCTCCACAGGCTTCTGTGCAAAGACCAGTTTTGTTTACATTATACGTGCTTTAGAAGGCATAGCATACATTTTCACTGCTATGCATATGATACCCGCTTTTATTGGTTAAACCGCCGGGATGTCTTAGACACATAATGAGCTTTAATTTTCTGCTTCTAAGTTCAGATAGAACTGAGGTTATTGTAACGGGGCGTAAAAATCTTAGAAACACTGTGGCTAACAAGATCCTTACTCTGGATGGCATCGTCTTGAGCCGCCTGTTGTAGTGATTTGGTACATTATAAGTAAAATTGAAACATACAATCCCATAGCACAACATCAACATTTATTTATATACAAAAATAAAAATGCTTTTTCAGAAAAGAATTGTAACTTCACAATTCATCACCGGTTACGTGGGTACATTTTCTTTTTAAATGCACTAAATGTAGAATACATGGTTTGGTAAAATGTTGGTTACACGTTCTAAGAATGGAAAAAAATCAGTCTTTCAGAGAAAAAATTAGCAGCCACCTTTGTAACACTCTGCGACCAACCGTAGCTGTCTGATTTTCACCATGTCCAACCCTACCAGTTTGGTGTATGCCTCGGCGATGGCGTCAAAGACTTTCCTTTCCGATTTCAGTTCGTGCAAGAGAGTTTCCGCCACCATGCAGACTTTGACGTCGTCCATTTTGATGTTGCGAGCAATCAGCAGCCGTTGAATGGATGGAATGAAACGAGGGGTGAGGAGTCTTTTTCTGATGCTGTAATAATTTTCAGCGTAAAAGTCATCCTCCAACACTCGCGTACACTCGTGCTGTTTCTGGCGGGGTTGATCGGACATACAACCGTTGCATTCGTCAGTGAGGTACTTGTTGATTACTAGGTTGACAAGATGATACACCGCGGTTTTCACGGTATCGATGAACAAAGAAGATGCCCAACCGTCAAGCTCGTCCGCTTGCTGCGGCTTTTCCAAGGGGCGATAGGAACCGCGCGTGTCAGGTAATATTGTGCCCTCGTCCGCAGAACTTTCCTCCTCCTCCGCAGGGTGGCGCAGGGCTGTAGAGGCCATACTTCTCTCTGTTGTTGAGCTAAAAAAAAAAAGGTTTGAAGGAATGAGACGGCGGTCTTCTTTTTAAAATAACAGAAGGGGGGCGTGATCTGGAAGTGGGTTGATCTTAAAGGGTGCGGGTAGGTGTGGCAGCAATTTTCAAAAACCGTAGAGTGGGCCACTGTGTCTCTAGCAGCTGCAACTTTGGAAAAGAACGGTAATTCCCATCTGTTGGGCTTGAAATTCTCCATGAAAATGGCATCTTCCAGCCCTTCTGCTCAATCAACCATCAGAGTGACAGAACTTGGTACATATTTGGTACTTGGTACCAGGGATACTGAGCAATCTTTAGTCTCTGAAGATCCAGCCACGAACCCTGCATTTGAAGATTGGAGTGAAGACGCACCGTATTCACCAGTGTCAGAGTGGAGCACACCCCCCTCACCACCACAACTGTGGACTATGGACACTGACAACGAGGAAGCTCTGCCATTTAGATAATTTGTTTGCTGTGTCTGTAGATGCTATAGGGCTACTTTGTGATACAAGTCCTTTACTGACTTTAATCATCATTAGTGTCTTGTTGCATTGTGTGGCACAGTTGTACTCATAAAATTGACTTGGAGTAATGTTTAGGAAAACAATACAGCTTGATGGATCAACTCACGAATAATGTACGGAGATTAGTTATATTAGTGTGTGTGTTTGCAGCGGCAGTATAATACCATAATGAAATTGGACAGTAAAGTGAATGACTGTGGATTTGTGTATGTATGTGCACTCACACACAGAGAGAGAATAGGTGAGCTTGCACAGAAATGCTTTCACTGTAAGTTAATGGCCATATAGAGAATTTTATATCCGGATCAAATAAGTATTGGCTAGTTTTATTGACAGCATTTTTTTTTATATGATGTTTGCACAAATGAAAAAATATACTCAGTGTTAACGTTTGCTGACGTATCCAAAAAGCCTTAAACGTACAATCAGTTGTTTTTGGAGTTTATTACCGTATTTTTGGACCATAAGGCGCATTAAGCGAATTAAAACAGTCAGATAAGTCAAACTTAAGTCAAACAGATAAGTCACATTCAAATAAACATAAATATTCTTGACATTGTTACTTACAGTTAATTACTGGTTGTCAGCAGATTAGAAATGCAACCCTCCTGTCTCCAGATAGCTGAATGAAGGTGAGGCAAATGTTTCTGAGCGTTAAATGTAGTGTTTATTTTTTTCTATCCCTTCAGTAGTTAACTTCCTTCAGTATCCAGATTAAGGAGGAGTGAATATTTTTTCTGATGCCTATAATATACACTGTGTAGAGTATGTACTGTATATATGCTGGTGAGTAATATACAGAGATTACTCTCTCAAATGACCTCTATTGGGCTGAACTGGAAATGGTGTTAGACACTGAATGGAGTCCCTATACTGCGTGACTGACTCTTATTCTCTAATCTATATAATGGCACACACAGGTTAGATTAATATGGATGATGGATCCCAGCATTGGTTGATGTTGGTAGGTTCTGACAACCTTTGGGGATGTCACTGATAAAATGTAAATCCTCATAACGTCACTTAATGTGATTGGTTGGGGTGGGTGGGGGTCGCTGCGTGTGCTCAGTCACTCCGTCGTTGCTTGACAAGCTGTTAGATGTTCTGTCTTTATATGTGACATGCCACCACTCACACACACAGACATGCATGAACCACAATACCACCCCATATGTACTCTGCCACCTACATGACACAATATATAAATAATATGATCACACAGATGATACACAATGATACTAGCTTTCAAAAAGAAAAAGCGTAATGATGTGCAGCAAAGAGAGCGATTACAGATTTGTTCATCAGTCAAATGTTTCCTATTGAGCTCTTGAGTTATTCTGAATTGAGTGATTCTGAACACAGGTTACCAAAAATGCTCCAAAATAAGAAAATGTGAAATCCAAGGGAAGCGAATACTTTCTGAATGCATTTTATTATGTTTGACTATATGTTTGACTTGTGCTCATGTGTGAATGTTAGCTTGGGCTTCCAGATAAAATGATGTGTGGTGGTAATCGGTAAGGGCGTTTTGGTTATATCAGCGTTATTCCCCAGTATCATGTTCATTTTTAAAAATGATTTCAGGGTGTATCTTGGCCCTGGCAGCACAGGCACAGACAGTTTGATTTGCATTATCAGTATCAGTTAAGATTGAGACATCATCGCTCTGGGGTGTCCTGTAGCGATACTGCTAACAGCTCATTAGACCAATAAAGAGTAAGACTGAAGAAAAGTTGTCAGTTTAATATCATACAGATACAGACGGATATCATCCAGGCACACACAGAAATTAGTTTGGGAAATATTTATCATAGTTTGCGAGTCTTTTGCACCATTCAGTCCAGCTCATAATTAACTGGCAAATTCCAGAGCCATTAGTTACACAAGGTCACTAAGCAGAGAAACACTGATTAATCTTAGTGTATGTGTGAGAAACTGCATACAGCACCAAATCCGACACTGAAATAGGCAACTTGTAGTGTTAAAATTTGCAACTTAATTGTATTATTGTATTATATGTTTAACTGCTCATTAAACACATATTCTCTCTCTCTCTCTCTCCCTCTCTCTCGATCTTTTTAAAAAAAATTGTGTTTCAGTCTCCGAAAGAGTCAACTCTGCCTGCATCTGTGTGGTTGATCTGTCACCATGAAGCATCAGTCTATTTCCCGATGGTTGAGTCAGCTGGGACTGCCACAGTACTGCACAGCACTGGAGCAGGAATATGATGGCGTAGAGGTAATACAAGTACATGTGCGCACACAGCAGCACAACCCACATGTTTTTTAGCATCCGAGTTTTTAAATGACTCGTGAAGCTGTTGTAAATTATATAAAACAACAAGCTTAGAGGAAAACCTCTTGAGGAAAATGATGTTTACTGGAAAGTAAACATCATTTTCTAGCGCTCAAGAAAAGGTTTTCTGTTGGTAGTTAACCTGCCAACGCTTTAGAAGTGTTTTAGTGTTGATTGTTAATCATTTTAACTATGGTATTCAGACATGGTATAAAAATGCCAAAAATGACTGAAATTGCTACCAATGAGAGCGCGGGATACCGCTGATTAGAGATCCGAATCGGTTACCTAGGCAACCAAATGGCAATCGGCTTCAAAGTAATGTGTGACAAGTGAATCCATTCCAGTATGAGCCAGCTTAAAGGACATATAATACTTTTATCATTTTTACGTATATATTTTTAGTTTTGGTAGGTCTTGTCCTAAGTTGGGTGAAAAAACAAACAAACAAATCAAATACAAGAAGAACCACAAAAGGACTCCACTGATGATTTGGATAAACATTTTGAACTACAGAGGACATTTAAAAAAAAAATTAAAAACAGTTGTTTGAGCAGATAATGAGATTTGCATGATCATATATCAGATGTTGAGTTAATTTAAGTTGGAAGATCTATACAGACCTATACAGAGGGCACAACATCTTTGTTTCTCTAGAGAAAGTGACATGATTGATAGTAATAATATAAAAGGTGTTTTATTGTCCCCGTGAGCTGTAAGTGATAAATACATTGTAATTTGAATGAACTGACCTTTTTAAGTAGTCACACAATGTTTGCATTCCAACAACTGAAATAGTGGTTGTTATTAAGGCAGTTTCCCACGACTGACTACTAAAGCAGCCTTATAAAACTTCATCACCGGCCTGAATGGACAGCGATGTGGAGGCTGTTCAGCCATTACCCAACTTCATGCTGAATGGTACACAGCCTTTGGCTAGGGGACAAGATTCATGAGCCAATAAGACATGAATTATTGCGTTACCTCTAGCTAATGTTTACCCAGAATGCATCTGTGCACAGTGAAGGCATAATAGAGAAAATACAAGAAAGCTTGCGCAAGAAAAGGCTATTCTAGTCACGTTTAAATGAAAGAGTGTAGATATAAGTTGTTATGTGAAATATTTTCTCAATATTAAATGGATGAAATTCTGAGCGTAGATCTACATGTAGCTAATGCTTTAGGATGTACACTGTGTATTTTTTTTTCAGTGTAAAGGAAAGTCTCTGTAAGGTCTGACATATATACTTAAGGTGATGGTGAGGAGTTGTTTGCACTTCTTGTTACACTGTAATTGCTGTTATGGGAGGATAAAACTAAGAACTATCCCCTACCTCTTTCTTGACCATCCTCCATTCATAATGAAGTCAGTGCAGTGTTGCTAACCTTCCTATTCATATTAGAACAACAACATGAGGTTCAGTGCCTCTGAGCCATCCATGCTTGTGAAAACAAACCTAACTAAACTAACATCATTAACACAGCCTTTGCCAGTGTTGGGGTCATTATTCCAAAAAAGTAATGTATTACATGCTACTTCTTACTGTTCTTGCAGTATGTTACTTAAAGAGAAAGTAATTTGTTACACTACTAGTTACATTACTTTCTCGTTACTCCGTGAATTGACCTAAAATGCATCGTCATGTAATTACCAGCTAATAACATAAAGGTTGGGTTACAGTTCCACACACCAACACAAATCTCTCTGCTAATGTAGACGCACATAGAGCTTTCTTTTAGGGTTTACATAAGAAGAAAGCTGACAACACAACATGAAAACATCCCTAATAGACTTTAAAGCCATTGTGATTCTACTTTAGAAACATGCACAGGTAGAAATGGAGAATGGAAGTCTGGCTGTATGTCAATGCCTTTGTTGAAGTTCAGCGTCTGGGTGCTGGACTGCGATTAGCATGAACTCAGCTTTATCGTCTTTCTGGGTTCTTTGCTATCTTTGTGTTAGCAATATAATGTGGTTGTTTCTGTACTTGATGTTGTTAGCACTTAACCGTCACACTCTTATCCTTTCTAAGTATGTACTTTGATTATAGTAACACGTTAAACCCAAAACTTCTTGCTGCAGTAATGTTTTTTTTAATATCTGCCTGGATGTTGGATGTTTGCTTGGGTTCTCTCCGCTTCCTCCCACAGTCCAAAGACATGCAGTTAGTGGGGTTAGATTAACAGGTCATTCTAAATTGTCCATAGGTGTGAATGTGAGTGTGGATGGTTGTCTGTCTCTGTGTTGAGAGGATAAGAGGAAGAGAATGGATGCATGTATTATAGATTTTGAGGTGATGATGATTCTTGATTTCTCTTGATTATCCACAAAACTACAGTTAACAGTTAACGTACAGCATTTAGTTAGAGAACATGGATGTTGTCTTTCTCAGCCCCACCTTATAATTTAACCTGTGTCTCCACTGGAGATAGAAGTGCTGCTTTTTTAAAATTTTCTGCCACGTGATTCAAATGTCAAAGAGTTTGACATTTAAATTCAACAGGCCATTTTATTACCAAAAATATCGATTCATGCAGTATTTAAAAAAATTCCAGATCACTGCGCCACAGTGAGATGTTTAATGTCCGGAAACATCCCCACGTCTCTGCTTGCCTTTTCATTTACTTGCACCTTCATTGTTGAAATAACATTTACGCTGGCAAAACCAACATCCACAAGTGCTATGTCAACTCTCCACAGGACTGGTATGGGAGTTCATATTGTTGTTCAGCTCTGCGTGATGTGGACAACAGAGAAAAAAGAAAACATGTCAACTTGCTGTTCCATGCAGACTGAGATGAGAAAGACAGGAGAGGGAGGGAGAGATTCTGAGATAGAGAGAGACAGACAGAAAGACTTATCTCTCTCTCTCGCTCCCCCTCATGCACACACCTTGAACTGTGTGTGTGTGTGATGAGCTGAACAAATGTAGTATCTTTCTTGACTTGCCAACATGTTATTATTGAGCTGTTTAGGCATGTTGAGCCCAGTGACCATCTGTCACATGTGTTGTACGCACCTTGATAAACTCAGGTTCATCTCTTGTAATTTTCTTTTTTTCCCTTTTGTTTTTCGTGTGTGTGTGTGTGTGTGTGTGTGTGTGTGTGTGTGTGTGTGTGTGTGTGTGTGTGTGTGTGTGTGTGTGTGTGTGTGTGTGTGTGTGTGTGTGTGTGTGTGTGTGTGTGTGTGTGTGTTTCCGTTTCCCATTCAGGGTTATTTTTTTTTAAACAGTTTCCTCCTTTGTGTGCACTTTTGTGCACGGATGAGGCAGAGTTGGTTTGTGTGCATGTATTTGGCTACTTGTGGATGCAGGTGAGCAGTTTCTTACTTGCAGTGTGCTTGTGCGCCCTTTCACTGTGATTTTAATTTGTCTGTGTGTGTTTACATTCATGGGTGCCCACTGCATGCTCAGAGTCTAAATAGAGCAGTGTTTGTCATGAGCCATGAGAATAGTCATATTGTTGAGCAATCAGAACAAAAAGCCCTTGGTCTGAGCTCAGAGCAGCGTGTGATGACACACTGTGTCACATGTACATGTCTGTGTGTGTTGTGGGGGTTTTTTGGGTGGGTTTCTTTTTTCCGTTTGGTTACAAGCGTACTATAGAAGGTTGGGTTATGGTTCAAAGATTTGGTAGGTCTCTACTTCAAAGGTCATGTAAGTTAATAACACAGCGAGTGTGGAAGTGTGGCAGGGTGTGTGTTAAGACAGTGTAATGACAGCAGCAGGATGAGAGGTGGAGATGACACTTTGGAAGATAAGAGGTCACTTGTGGTCTCAGCCTTTTTATTATGCACTGCTTTCTGAAAATCTTGTGAATGCCATAACTCAAGATGGAAGTCATCTAGGATCTTCAAATATATATCATACGTGCATCTATTAGTAGGCTGAGGGGCAGCACTGGTGCCTGCCAGTATTTTTGTATTTATTGCTCTTGATGTGTTTTATTCTTGTTGTTGGGCTTAACAAGCACCTGAGTGCAAAATACAATTTCACCTCATGCGAATATTTGCTGGAATGACAATAAGAGCCTTTAAATAAGTATTGGAATAGTTAAAATCCAGTTAAAAGTGGCAGAAATGGTTTTGCTTTTTGACTTTTCTCTAACAGACAAAAGGATCAAAATATTACAGACTGTAAAAATACTGCTGCTCAGTACCCCAGCACCACCCACTATGACCTCAGTAAAACCACAAGTAGAATTGTTGCGGCAGGGAAGGCGGACGCACCTGCACGGCATCACAGTCACGCCTCGCCAGCTTGGTGTAGGGTCCTGTCATGTTGTCTTTGTGGGTATGTGTGGCTGGCAGCTAGGGAGCTGCAGCCGTGGAAGTGTGTTAGAACGCAAACGTAAAAAAAATATGTTGGAGAATGCAGAATTGTGGTCACGCCATGCCTCATTCCTGCCACAGTTGCCTTTTTCACAATGTTGACCAAAAAAATGACAATGTAGGAGATTCATTTCAGAATTGACGGCAGGTCTGTTAGATTGGTTTGGATGCATTAACTGGGAATTATATTTTTGCATTAACGGTATTCTGCAGGTATGTTGTAGCCCAACCCAGCAAAAACCATGTTTGTCTTCTATCTGAAAATGAAACTCTGTTCAAACTGAGATGAAATTTTAGTTGTGTGAGGGTCCAATGAGTCCTCTAGACTCAGTTTATGCAAAACCTGTGTTTAAAAAGTGTAAATATCAGTAAAACCATAAGTCAATGCTTTACTGTAGGCTGGGACACAGCTTATTTGAACCTAATATGTAACTGATACGATACAGGGACAACATAGTATATTTTTAAACTGTTATTTTTATTTGAAAAAATGAATTCACATCTATGATCCAGACATCATCTCACAGTAAAACATGCAGACTATTTAACTTCACGATGGTTAAATGCAGCTTTGTTTGTTTTGTACACCTTGAATTAAAGGATGCAGTTTCTAGGGTTAATTTGCCCCAACAACAAACTGAAACGCTGAGCAGAAAGTTGCTGAAAGCTGTCGACTGCTCCACAGAACTTCGTAGCCTGTGGTAGTTTGAAACATTTCAGCGGTTTAGTATTTATTTTTAAGATACAGTATCCAACACTATTTCTAGAGCAGGTTGATTTTACATGCACGTTTTTGTTTGCTTATATTTTCCAGGATCTGCTTCACCTCACAGAGTATGACCTCTTGGTGCTTGGAGTCCACAATCACCTCCACCGCCTGCACCTTCTTACTTCTCTACGCCTCCTTCAAGAGCGAGAGAGGAGGAGAGGTACTCTTGCACTCCAACACGCTGCCGGATGCCTAAACACTTTTTATCTTACCTGATCTTTTCCATCAAGTTGTTGATTCTGGATCTGTGTTTGATTTGATTCCTGGTGTGCCCAGCGACTAGACAGAGACAGAAGCATTAGTGTCATGTAAAGACTTGCTTGTGCCTGGGGGTCGCTGGTCACACACACACACACACACACACACACACACACACACACACACACACAAAGCATGTGAACCAAAGCTGTCAGCAACTAGGGAGAAGAGTGCTGAGGCCTGCACTCCTGCTGGGTTTAATCACTTTTGGAGGTGTGCATGTATGCATGCGTGGATGTGCTTTTTAGTGTGTTCGTGACAGACTGCTTTGTTTGCTCTGGTTCCCATGCATTATAAAGTGAAATCTAGCTGTTGTCTTGGTGACTGCTGTATAAGTAAAGTCACTAAATAATTGTAGTGGATCTTGTTGGCTGTTGCTACATGTTATCATACATGCACAACAGCAGGCATAATCAGAAGATGCAAACTTGGGGCAAAATAGCCACTTTGTGATCAAAACACTGCGCCCGCTGCATCACTTACAAAAAAAAACAACCCACAGTGTCTTTCTTGGCTGAACTTCTGAACATTTTTCAGGAGCCAGACTTTCTGAAGTTGTTAAGAGGAAGCAGGGACTATAAAGAGTCTCCTCCTGTCTCATAGTAAACCTAGCAATTTGCAAACCCATCTGGTATGAAGTGTCTAAAAAACAAAACACGCAAACAAAGAGACCTCAAGTTACCGTAAGTATAAAAACATTTGACTTTCTGCATCTGGTTTGGCATAATTTAGGTTTTGTGGAAGTTTGGTTTTACTGCTGGTCATTTAGCAGTAAGGTATTTCTTTTTCCTTTTTCAGTATGTTTTACTATGCATATCTGTTGTGTTGCCTGGGTTTATTTTGAAAATGTGCATGAATGAGGATGGATGACCTACTAACTGCAGACCAAATCTACAAATGGGTACAAAGAAAGTAACTTGAAACTGGACTCTGTACAGTCCTGTGAAATGTGCTTCCACAGGAATTAAGAGGGAATCTAGCAGCCAGGTGCCTTATGAAGGCAGAGGCTTTGGTAGTTTGCTGGTCTGGACCATATAACTGTGTGTTAACACAATGTTCAGGTCAAAACATGAAATGCTCAGAGAAATTGCAAAAAACCCAAGAGCAACATTTCAGACTGTGAGGCCTCAGTTAACATGTTAAAGTTCATGATGGCACAGTTGGAAAAAGACTGAAAAAGTCTGGCTTGTTTGAAAGTGTGTCCATCAGAAAACCTCTTCTTTCTAAAAGAAACATGGCAGCATCGTATAGGTTTTCAAAATGAACCACAAGACTGAAACAATGGGCCTCATTTACTAACAGCGCGTGGGCACAAATCTGTGTATAATTCATGCCTATGAAAAATTAATGTACAAATCAGTGATTTACCAAAACATCTGTACCTGAATTTATGTGTACTTACAAACAAACATGACAAACAATATGACTAATAAACAACAACAAAACAGTACCTCTCACCATGTGCATGAATAGTAATAACACCAATAATAAGGATATTTCCTTTTTGTCATCATTCGTTTTCCCAAAAATATTATAAGCCACAAAATGCTCAGGATCACTGAATTACAAATAAATACATTTTTAAAAGTTAAATTGCAACGAAAGAAAACGAAATACTGATGGAAAAGCTGTGGACTTTAATGTTTTAATTTAAACATATTCCAGTATTCCTTACCTCATTATATGAATTATAACTATCATTGCTAGATTTCATGACTTATATTTACAAATAGTGGAAACTCTTTTTTTTTATTATCATTATTATTATTATTTTATTTTATTCATTGACAAGTTGTCATTACCTGTGAGTGAAACTGGAGCACTGATGCCAGATATGTAGACGAGGCATATAATGAGCAGTTTACCTATCATTACAGCTCACCCCTTATAAAAACATTTATTTTCACATTCCTGGGATCACTGCGTGACCACTGTTGGAGACCTGGCCTACAGGCTGACGACTGCTGCTGAGATGAAATGGCCTCTGGTGGAAATCACTCAGTCACCAACTACTGTGGTATTATCTGTCTGCCTGGCAGGCTGCCAAGCTTATCATTATCACAGAGTCCAGTTTTGTTCAGCTAATAGCATCTCTCTTACACACACAGACACACACACACTGCGTTTTCATATCTTAGTGGGACATCTAATTGACATAGTGCCTTCCTTAGCCGCTTACTCTAACCCTTAGGTTACGGTCAGGTTTAGCCTAACTGTAACCTTGACACTAAAACTACATTTTGGGTCTCAAAAATGCCTTTAAATTCGTGGGCACGAGCATTTTGTCCTCATAAGGGCTGTTAGTTGGTATAGCAACATTCCAATTTTTGGTCCCAACAGAGATACGTAATTTTTTTTTCTTAAGAATATAACGTGAACTCACAGACTGCATTCAGGCATATATTAATTTCATCATATTACTTTTTTTTAATTGGTGTGTGTGTGTGTGTGTGTGTGTGTGTGTGTGTGTGTGTGTGTGTGTGTGTGTGTGTGTGTGTGTGTGTGTGTGTGTGTGTACCCACCCACAGGCATGTGTGCAGCAGGTACTTTCCTTAACAGCAGGTATTAAAAAGCAGTGGAGAAGAAGAGATGTTCTAATTAGAGCATTTAGAGGGTGAAATAGGAGGCATCAGTAAAACCCCCACATGCATGCTCATGCCTCACATATTTGAGGCATTTTATTTTGAGGCACTGTTTTGTTACAGCTGTTTGTGTCATTGAGGCTATTCTGTGTATGCTGTGTTAAAATTCCATGTTTAAATACCTGAGCTCGGTAGTTGTTTGAGAGGTTTTTTGGGGTTTTGTTTTTTTCTTTGCATATAGGTTTAATTTCAGTTTATAACCACATTCATTAGCATTATGTGATAATACCGTGGCATCAGCATGGGAAGCATCAAGGTGTACATAAGCACATATTAATGAATACTTTTATATTCCTTTCAGGACTGTGGTTTACAGCACTCAGGTTTATCGAATCAGCGCTGTACTCTGAAAGTAACAGGACTGTGTGTGCTCTTTTCATCTTTCAAGTTCAAATTCCAGTCATGTGCTAAATATTTTCAAGGTGATGCACTTGAACACGCTCAATGTGTACCTAGCTGCATGGATGGTTTTACATAATGAGTCGCCATCTTTGAGCTTCCTCGCCCTACCTGGTCACTACTTGCCAAATAAGCAGCAACAAAAGTAGAGGCTGTACTGTAAACACTACAACCAAATATTTGAAATGTGACTGTTGATGCAGCAGTGTCTGACAGTAGATCTATTACGTCCTCTGAATCAGGCTGTTTTTTCGTGTGCCTCACCTCGCTGTTCACTCCTGTCAGGACTACCTGTCTTGGACTATTTGTCATGTTCCTCTGTGCATTTATAAGCAGCTTTAGTTGTGTTGCAGACACTGTCTTGTTTTGGGAGGCTGCTGAAGGGAGCATTGATGCTTCAGGGGTTAGTTTGGACAGCAACGTATGCAGCTGGTGTGCATCAAAGTAACATCCTCATGGTAAGAGACATAGTTCTAGACGGACATGTAATGTTAGCGTAAATGAGATTTCACTTTGTTTGCTGCTGCTTTTTGTATTTGATCACAATGAGAGAGAGGAAGGGACAGCATGAATGTGACTTAATGAGACTTGACCTCGATTTACAATTTGGAAGAAACTGTGACTTTGTTACGAACAGCAGGGAGTAGAACAAGAACCAAATCAAGTCTTTTTAAACAGAATCTGGCGCAGTTCGCAGTGGAGACCTGCAGATTCTCAGTGCACATCACATACAGTTTATGTAAAAACACAAGATGCGTGCACTGAGTTTACCTCACAGACATTCTTCGTACTAAATATTAGATAATTCTCGGTGCCGGGCTTCAGGCTGGTTAATCTCCCTTGTGAAGGTGATAGACTCATCAACATGACCTTCAGTTAATACTAAGTGTACTATAAACATCTTCCTGTTTCTGTCTGCATGTGTCAGTAACACAAACTCAGCTGTCAACAATTCTGCTCTTATCTCACAAATGTCAAAACAGGGAATATCTAGCTCCCAGATTTATCCAAATGGTCGAATTCTTGGAGAAAAAGTAAACTTTAAAATGTTCCTTATGTACTTCTGGAATCTGTCCAACACTGCTGCTATATGCTTCCATGTCAGTGTCACGTTGTGAAAACCGCTCGAGGTCCTGTGAAATTAAACATTCACTATTTTAACCATCTTAACAAATGACCATGTTTGTCCTTTTCTGAAAAACAAAGCCACTCTTCATTTCTTTATATTTTGCGAGGAGAACTAGGATTTATTCTGCAAACTTTTTTGGAATTGCACTATATAAAGGAAAAAATGGCGTTTGTACAGCTAGATCAGTGTTTGGTATGAACATCTTTATTCAACTCTGCCCGAACTTTCTTAGGCAAGCTTTCTCCTAATTTCTGTATTTACTCTTCAGGAATAGTTCTCCAGGCTTCTTGAAGGGCATTTCAAAGTTCCTCTTTGGGTGTTGGCTCCCTCCTCTGTGTATGTTCGTGACGATTTGAACTAAACATTTTAAATGTGGATCCATCACTACATAAGGGCTGTTGAAACTGATTTTCAGTCCAGTTCTTGTGTAATTTGGCATACCTCAGCCTTTTCTCTCCATTTCCCTTCCTCAGTAATGGCTTCTTGACAGCCACCCTTCCACTGAGACTGTTTCTGATGAGGTGAGTAGCAGGGGAATGGAAAGAGCACATTGCTTCGCTCAGGTCCTGTGTCAGGTCTTTGCTGGATTATTTCCTGTTTTTTAAGGACGTGATGTTCAGATACTGTTCATTTCATGTAGATAGTTTTTAGGTCTGTCACTTCTCCTTTTGCCATTTTTGTAGCTTCAACTAAAGGATTTGTTTTATTTATTTGTTTGTTTGTTTTTTCTTTTGTGATAGCCTGCTCGTAACACAGTACACAAAGATGGCCCTATATACAATTTAACATAAGTTCTTTAAGTTGTCTGTTATGTATAGACGGCACTGGTTTATTCTTTGAGTTAGGTGTGTTTTATTATGATTGAATGAATCATAGATCAATGTCATTGTAACTATGACAGTGTGAATAACACTGTATTTGGTCCTTTTTTATGAACACATTCAATAAATGACTAAAGATTGCACGTAGCAATCTTTATGGAACACATTATACATAAATGTGTTTGCAGATGACA
Organism: Maylandia zebra; assembly: GCF_041146795.1. Taxonomy (NCBI): domain Eukaryota; kingdom Metazoa; phylum Chordata; class Actinopteri; order Cichliformes; family Cichlidae; genus Maylandia; species Maylandia zebra. The sequence continues at coordinate 9,676,074 of NC_135183.1, forward strand.
CCACCGTCATTGGCCACATTCAGGATGGTGATGAGTCCACATACCAGCAGGAAGTTGAGCGGCTGGTACTCTGGTGCAGTCAGCACAATCTGGAGCTGAACACTCTTAAGACTGTAGAGATGACAGTGAACTTCAGGAGACATCCCTCAACTCTGCTCCCCCTCACCATATCAGACAGCCCTGTGTCGACTGTGAAGATCTTCAAGTTCCTGGGTACAACCATCTCCCACCTGAAGTGGGAGACCAACATCAACGCCATCCTCAGAAAGACCCAGAAGAGGATTTACTTCCTGAGACAACCCCTAACCCTACAGTCTTCCAAAGGAGCTGCTAATCCAGTTCTACACTGTGGTCATTGAGTCCGTCCTGTGCTCCTCCATCACAGTCTGATATGGAGCAGCCACTAAACAGGACAGGAGCAGACTGCAGCGGACTGTACGGGCAGCAGAAAGGATCATCAGCGCCCCCCTGCCCTCCGTCCAGGATCTGTACCTCTCAAGAACCAGGAAACGGGCAGGGAAAATCATCACAGACCCCTCACACCCTGGACAGAGACTTTTTGATCTGCTGCCCTCTGGCAGACGGTATAGAAGACTGCAGTCCAGGACCACCCAACAGTTTCTTTCCCCTCGCCATCTCCCTCCTAAACAGTTGACCTGTCACACTGCTCCCACTGCCAGACTACAACTGCACCTTATGTACATTCTGTAGTATTCATTCCACCTCATTTCATTTCTGTCATCCTGTATTCTATGTATATAAGTTTAGATTGGTTATTTATGGTTGGTTTACACAGTGTGTGTGTGTGTGTGTGTGTGTGTGTGTGTGTGTGTGTGTGCGCGTAATTTACATTGCTGTGCTTGAGAGTCACCATCTACCGGAACCAAATTCCTTGTATGTGTCTGCACATATACATGGCCAATAAACACGATTCTGATTCTGATAAGCTGCTGTAATTGACGTATTGACTGACGTAGCTGTTCCACAGAAACCATGACTGCATAAGTCAGAAACCAGCAGATTTAATTCTACCTGAACTGATTCTTCAGCCAAAGACCTGCCTTTTCTTTTTTCCTTCTTTTTTTTTTTTTTTTTTTTTTTTTTTTTAAGACCCTGAGGCTGCAACGGAGGAATGAGGAGTGGCATTAACAGAGAAATGTTTACTGATCAGAAATACACACATGGAAAGACAAGCATCTGTAAACAGAGCTATAAGAAAAATAAAGGAGCAGCAAGGAATAAGGAGCTGATGGAGAGAAAAGTAAAAATGGAACAAAGGTTGAAATCTATGCTTGATTTTTCTTTACTTCAGAGCTTCCTATTGAGAAGCAAGAGGAATACCACAGAATGAGGGAAGTGACTGTAATAAACTTGTAATAGCAGATCCTGTTCTTTGCAGGAAGCAGCTTCAGTTGGGAGTGACGCCAAGCCCATCTACTTAATGGTTTACTTGCACCCTGGTGTGTATGGGTGGAAAAACGGTGCCAACCTCAAAGTGCCAGCAAGGCTTTGTTCCAGTGTGCTACCTTAGTGTCCATGTGTCAAAGGAGGGTTTGGGCTAAGGACTAACACCAACAGGAAGTGCAGGAAATGGCTGTTATGGTGTGGTAATCTCCAAACATTTTTTAAAAAAAAATCTAGTTATGTAAACAGTTTGTTTCTCCACTTTTCTAAAAGATAAAGCTTTGATGTTGCACGCTTCCTAATATTTAAGCAATCAAAAACAAGAAGAAACAGCAAATTCAATCAAACTTCAAACAGCAGGAAATCACTGGTGCTTTGTAGACATTGTAGTGCTAATTTAATCTGTTTTGCTTTAGAGTGACATTTCAGCCCCAAACTCCAAGTATGTCGTGGTGTTTCAAATTGGTAAAACAACTTTACCTCATCAAAGTTTACAAGACTTGTGACTCTTTTTTTTCCATTGCATTATTGCCACATACTCATTTACCGTAAACTATAGATGCACCTCTGTGTGGGCTTAGATGAAAGGGTGGTTGCGTTTTCATCACAAAGACATGTGCCACTCAGTTTGGAAGGATAATGCTTCTGCTCCTCACTCCAGGCCCTCACATTTTGGGAAGCTCAGGTGATTCAGGAGATGATGACAGATTATACTTCTGACTCACCGTGCTGCTTTCTGGAAATACCACCCTTGCGTACAACATGCCAAGAATTTTTACATGCCTTTGTGAAAAGGCACTTTAAAACAAAATCTGCTTCAGATGCATTTAGCTTTTACTTCCAAATAGCACTCCACGCAGGCAGGAGTCCAGGAGCAGCTTCTAGGCTTTGGCCTCTAACATTCACAGTGTGCTCTCTGTTCATCGTCAAGAAGAGGGCAAGAAGTAAGTTTCGTTTCTTTTTTTTAATTTAAGGAGATAATTTGTTAGTGACCAGATTTACTCAATATTTGTGGTGTTTTTTTTAAGAAATGCAAATCTTTAACTAGTTGTGCTGCCTCACTGCAAATACTGCTAACAGGCAAAATCAAAATAGAGGATAAAATGCAAATGTAATTTGGCTTGGGCTTTCAGTTTCTCTATAGCTCCTTCCCCAGGTTATAGAAATCACTTGATCCCTTTATAGTAAAGGAGTCACAGAGCTAAATGTAAAAATGTTCATTGTTTTGTTTATCATTCTTATGGTTTATGACCAGATTTTACTAGAAGGCATGATCAGACACAGACAGGAACAAATTATTTAAATCACTTAGAAATCAAACCAGAAGATTTGGTACCTGAAATTTTTGTGTGTGTCCTCGTTTTTATTTCAAACCTGAAAAGTCAGGCGCAACTTCTTATAAAAGTACAAACTGAAAGTTAGTGCCTTTCTTCCTGCTGGGCGATAATGTCGTGTCCCCAAATGTTGGAACATTAATGAATACCTAAAACCTCTGAACTGCAGGTAAAAGAGAAATTAAAAACAATATTCAGGTTCCTCAGTTTTGACAAATGTAGTGTGAACAACTTGAGATCAAAACACATGCATGTATGTAGCATTTTTGTGTGTGTGTCTAATGTGGGTCATCTGATCATCCTGGCTTTCACCGCAGCAGGATGGGCTTATTGTATTGTCTGACAGGAAACGCACACACTCACACATAAACATGCATGTGTGCACGTGTCTGTGTGTTATCACCTCTAGACAATACAGAGGAACAGGAGCACAAAGACAGGAGAGTGTTGTCCTGAGGGCTGGCGAGCAGAGCCGCACACACATTCAAACAACACGGGCTAAAAATGAGCTCATACCTGATGTAATGACACAAGGAGAGCTCTTCTTCTTGCTTCTTCTCTTTCACAGATGAAATTTAATCATTCTCGCCAGCATTCCTGTTAAAAGAATGCACCAAAGTAGACTCTAAACTCTACTGATTTATGTTTCAGCTGACACTGAGTCAAGTGCTTAAAGTCCATGAGGCTTGAGAGCGCCTTAGGTTGCTCAAACGTGCAACATTCATGCCAAGACCACATTTTTCAGCCTCTCTGCAAATAGCAACATTAGGTCACCTCTAAATCTTCTTTAAGTACCAGACTAGTTGGTGGTGTTGGTGTCAGAGGTACCAAAGAAAAAGGTTGAGAGCATGAAATATGAGGCTGTGAAGGCAATACGGAGGAGGGGGAGATGGAGGAGAGGAGGGTATGTGGGAGTTTTCTTCTGTGCTGGGGGGTAGAAGACAACTCTGCTAAAAGAGAAAGAAAACTCCTCCCAAACACAGAAGTGCATGAAAGGCGGGGCTGAGAGCTCACAAATCACTCCCCAAAGAGAGGAGGAGGAGGGCAGAGTTTGTGACAATGCTGCGCTACTTGTTGTTGCCCATCCAAAGGAGCCGGTCAGCAATTTTTAGCTAGTCAGTCATTCAAATTATGAAAGTCAATAAGTTTGTGAAGTGAGAGAAAAGGGCAGCGATCACACACTGAGGAGGAGCTCACACTTGCAGGTAGGAATGAGAAGTTTGTAGGAGCACACTTGTATGCAGTGGGGTGTAGGAATGTGTATGTGGGGAAGTTGACAGCAGAGGAGATGGAGCTGAGGCAGCTATCTTTATGATCGTCTTCTGAATGCAATTTTTTTCCCCCGTTTGTCTGTTTTTCTACTTGTTACTTTCTTTCTCTGGCTGCTGTTTATCTCCCTACGCCGCTGTGCTTTCCCTTCATCTCACAGCTGTCTGTCCGTCCATCCCTCTTGGTTTCCTTGTTTACAGCTCCCAGTGAGTAAAATTTACTCTGGGATTTTTTTTTTTGAGCAATAAGTTGCCATCCCAAGGCGCTGGGTGTAACTGCGGTTGCTGGGATTGGTGGTGTTAGCTGTGGAAAACCCAGCAGGAAATAATTACACGAAATATGAAAGATAAGACCAACGGCATTTCTTTCATCATTTTCTTTTTCTTGTTAGGCTCGCTCACTTAAGCATTTGCTTATCCTGACTCGATGTGATAAATGACTCAAAAATCTGGCTGCTTGTCAGAGATGGCGTTGCTTAACACTTTACAACACCTAAAATTAGTCGTTGCTAAATACGAAGATGATGAATATGTGTTTGTGACATATGACTTAAAAGATTTGTGAGTTTAAAACAAAACTGTAAATTAAAAGCTCTTATCAGACAGCGCTTTGCTGTTTTGCTCACGATCACTTTGACAGGTCGAGGCTGAAACTCTGACCTCTCAGTTATGAGATCACATCTTTAAACAGCAAGCCACCAACTAAATGATGACAGAGTCAGGCATGTGTGTCTGTGTGGTGTTGATGTTGGGGGGGGGAACACATGTATGCAGCAGGTTGCTTCAGACATTAGTCAGTGTCATGTCTGAACTTCTCAGTGGAGTTGGAGTAAACCAATGAGATTCAGCCTTTAATGCTAAAATGTGTCTGTGTCAGATGCAAGGAGCACAGATTTGTGACGGTTGTGTGTTTCCAGGGTCAGTATTGTATGTGTAGTGTTGTGTTACTTGGATTCCTTGTGGTGTCAGTTGTTTGGTATTCCAGTAAGCCATCAGCACTATACAACCTACTAATCTTTGCAAAGACAGAGACCCTGCATAGCTGGAAAAGGGGGAAAAACAGATATTTATGGTCTTTATTTAAGTACATTGCTGCATTACTTGGTCATCACCAATATGTGGTACTTTAAATCTGAAGAAAATATTGTACATTTTCCTCTAATGCTTGCATCCGATGCCCAGAAGACTTTAGAGAGACACAAACATGTGACAAATACAGAGAGTACGATCCAGATTTATCCATCCAGCAGTATACTAAATAATATAGTTGGGAACTTTGAAGCATCTGGGCTAGACACAGCATCTTCAACATCAGTGATGTGGATTGTGTCAAAGAGGCTAAGTATTTTTGAATTAAACTTAGAACCTGCAATTTTTCTTTATTAAAGCAGTAAGACAGATGACGTGGAAATATGGACAAAAACAGCACAATGGTACCTTTCTACTATGCACATTACATGATGTTTAATGACATTTTAAAAAAGCTTTACAAGATTTGAAATGGTGTTACAGGTACCCCTCGTCCTTATGCTAAGCTCACATCATTATCCTCTAGCTCTAACCTTTCCTTATTGTTGTACAGACAAGTATGAAAAGGCTTGAAGTGGGATCAGTCTTGCCATCGAACTGTCAGAGAGAAGGCAAATGGGTCTGTTACCCAAAATGTCAAACACTGATTTAGTCATTTATGTGAAGAAGTGTTGGGTGGCTGCGCTTCAGGAGGTAGAGGAGATCATCTACTAATCAGAAGCTTGGTGGTTTGATCACTGGCTTTTTGGCAAGAGACTGAACGTCGAGTTGCTCCGATACAACCATTGGAGTGTGAATGCTAGGTGTGAAACACTTGGACACAGAAATAAGCCCTTGTATGAATGTGCGTGTAAATGGGTAATTGGGGCTTGTTGTAAGAAGCGGTTGGGGTGATCAAATTAAGTATGTAAGTGCCAATCAATTTACATTTAGAGTAACATATTTAGCAGGTTTTTTTTTTTTTTTTCCTGCTTCATATCGATCCATTTGGGATCCTTTTGAGTCCACATGTAGTTAATGTAGTGGGTATGTGCTACCTTACCTTACTTAACCTGTTTCCTGTTTTTGTTCTGCCTGTTTTCTCAACAAAAGCTTGAGTAAATGAAACCAATCACTGTCCTGGTGATTTTCCTTTTGGAGATAAGCCAGAATTTGTTATACAGCCTGGCTTGCACTATCCGTGCTTCCTTGTAAGTAGCATAGCTTTAGTTGTGAAATAACAATAAGATGACAGTGATAACACTAACCAATGCTTCAGGCATATATAGCCTTTAATTTGATCAATTTAACAAATAATTAAATATATCAGCTTTTTAATTCAATTGTTTACACATGAGAAGATGTCAGAAGTGCATCCCACAATGCAGTGCAATCTTTGTAGTTCAAACATCATTTGAAACTTGGTTTCAGATTTAAGGTTGCAGGTTCTTCCTGACAGTTCACTCTGCATCTTTTACTGAAGTGAAAATCTACAAGCTCCATTCATCACCTACTCAGCTGCCACTTCGTGCAACTGTCTGACAGTGTGGTGTACAGTGACTGTACAGTTAAGACTGATGCGTAAATGTACAAAATGAGTGCACATGCTGAGGGGAAGTTAGGTGTGACTGTCTGACAGAGTGAGAGATGTGCACAAAGGTTTAGAAGTATGAAATGGCAGCTACTGCTGTGGGATTTAATAAGAGCCTCATTAATATGTTAAACACATCTCTCACACACACACACACTCTTTCTCACACACACACACACACACACACACACACACACACACACACACACACTGGTGAGCCCACGCACTGAAGAGCGCAGTAGGACACCTCTCCCTCTCTCTAACAAAGACTGGCTCTACACAGTGGTCATGTGACAGTTGTTCCCATTGTTCACTTCTGGCCAGGGGTGGTTTTCCTAATGTGTGTGTGTGTGTGCATGCGCATGAGTATTTGCGTGCATGTTAAAGCAGGAAGACACTTTAAGCCAGCCAGAGGAAATCCCTCATTCCCAAGCATGTTGATGTTTGCGCTCGTCCTCCCGGTTGTGTGTATGCTCGTGTGTAATGACAGACCACCTCTGCAGCATCTGAAGCTTAATGTTAAAACCCTACTTTATTTTTGAAGCATTTTATCGAGTGTGTTTTTTAATCTAGACGCTCGGTTTGTGTTTTGTAAACCATCTGTCCATGGTACCAAAGGACTAAAAGAGATTCGCGGAACTCTCTTAAAGACTCCTGATGTTCCCCAAAAAGGCCAATATTTTAAAACCACTACTTGAGTGGATTAGCCAAAGAGCTCTCTGCCTCCTGGCTGATGTGTTGGGTTGGCTGGAGAGATGCTGAGAGAGCTCACCATCAAAACATTTGACTAAATTGAATTGAACCGATTGCAAAAGTAGTGTCCTTCAGATGGAAATGGCTCAAGAGATACTCTGTGAAAAGGAGGAAGGCATATTTGTTTTATTGATAGTAATTCTTTATAATGAACTGCTGTCCTCTAAATGTTTATACTGCCATTTCCTCTTCCCGTTAACCTACACGTCCCCCCCCCCCCTCCAAGGTCTTGTGCACAAATGTTATTGTTCCAAACCCAAGGCCTTCACTAGTGTTGGTGACAAACCAAATCTCACTTGAGGATGTTTTGTCTGTTACATGGCTAAAGAATAAAACTTTTTATTGGCTGGCAGACCTTTATGAACATGTGAAACTGTGTGAATTTCCCTTTTAACCATTTATTTTGGAATTGTCTAGCTACCCAATCTTACTGGGTTGAGGTAATAACAAAAATTTTACTTGTACTCAGCTTTGGGCTACCATATGTTTAGGTAAGATAGCATAAATACCTTCTTAAAATATTCCTCATAACCAGTTTAAATACAATAACAATGTGACAGTTGAATAAGGATCCACCAATTGCAGGGGAATGATTGGGCATTTTGAAGGATATTTATTAAATGAACCTGAGGAATAAAAACTGAAACTTTATGACTGTTTTTCCTCTTTGTAACCGTCTACATTGCACTGTTAGTATATGAACATGAGTACGTTTGTAAACATGAAATATGTAAACATAGTTATTTCTTGTTGTTTCTGAAGGTAAGACTGCATCAAGTTTCTGATATGTTGATTTTTCTTACTGCTGTTTCATTTTAGTTTAGTTTTGATTTAAAAAATAATAATAAATTTATAAGCAAAAACTTTTTTTTTCCTCCAGCTCTTAGAATGAATAATTTATCATTATCTTGAAATGTTCATTCCTGTGTGTTTGTACGAAAGCACATTATTTAAAACAAACAGTTTTTCTGTAAAACAACAAGCGAAAATTGATACCAGTTGAAATGTGGGTCAAAATTGTAGAAATAATGACTCAGCATTCTTGATATTTTTTTTGTTGATACCCCTATCTTTTCTGCCGTATACTGATTATATTGTCACTTGTGCTTCTGAGGGATTATGTTATGAGCGCTAGTATTAACCGTTACGATACTGATTTTAAGAAGTTTTTACGTTACTTAACGTGCACACACCTTGTACATGAAAAAAAGGCACTAGCAAGTGTCACTCAAACCTAATGTGAAGTTAAAACTTGCTGGTATAAAACACAAATTCTTTGGCATGGATGTCTTTTCAAATCTGTCTGACCCACTATAGCGTATACTGTCCATACATAGGAAATAATAGACTTGGTATAGGAAGCACTTGCACTCATTTGCAGAGTTATAACTACTGGTTGAACAGCTGTGGAGAAGAGAGGGTGAACCAGGGACAAAGATAAAAGTGGTGGGGAACTAGACGAGTCCATTAATATAAGAGGTAAAAGGATAAAGAAAAGGGAGAAGGACAAGTCTGGGAGCTGCCATGATGGACAGGCAGGGAGGAAGGGAGGGAGGGCATGTCTGCGTGGAGGAGGGTGTGAGACTACAAGAGAAAGGGGGAAGATGGATGAGTAGGGACCAGTGAGAGAAGAGTGAAATAATGCAGAAAAAAATAAATGGTTGGAAAAGAATAGGCAAATGTACAGGACAAGAGTGTAGCTGTAGCTCTCAGAATCAATTGTTTATGTATTAGTTAAACGGACCCAGTATACGGGAGTAAGTGCTAAATGTTTGTGTTTTCAATCAGTGAGAGTCAGTCAATTCTCTTCTGCAGGAGAGTGTGTGTCTGTGTCTGGCAGATGGTCAGGGCCACACACACACAAATACACATACAGCTGACCGTCCCCAAGGGTCGTATAATAGCTTCTCCTGTTGTAGTCGTTCTACCCTTCAGAGGAATCCACTCTCTCTGACCCGGCATGCCTTAGAAGGACTTTTACTGTGTACACTGAAGAGTCCTGAACCAGCCAGCTGTTCCTTTCTCTAAACCATTATTTGCATTTTTATTGATATTCATGATTACAAGCTGGTGGCTCAGTGACCCCCTGCTGGAGTTAAGTTTTAGCATTTAGTTCCAGTTTAAGGCGGTCCTGGTTTATTTATAGGAGTGACCAAACTCCAAGAACCTACTGAAAGGTTGTGTCCTCTCGTTTGTAGCCTTCTCCTTTGAGCTGGTGTTAACTCTAGCGTTTGCCATTTAACGTGACAGCAAACAACAGCCGTAGATGAGAAACTATGCGAGTATTTTTGCCAAAAGACCAAAAAAGTGCTACTAAACACAAATCTTGGAGACATCACACAGGGTATCAATCATCTCAGTCATTGAGCATACTTTAGCACAGCCCTGGAAGCGGGGAAATTGACTTCTGTGGCTGTAATGCTGCTCCAACAAGTGCTCCAATTTATGCTTTCACATATTTTTAAGCGCTAGTTCTGTTCGCATTGGCAGAAGTCTAAACAAAAATGCTACAAAGACATTTTATCATTTCGGCTTGCTATCAAAGTATTAAATGTAAGACAGTTTGCTGCTAGGAGGCACGTTTCTGTACTGTACACATGGTCTGAAATGATGTCCGTCTGAGCTGTTAGTTTTTGTTGTTTGTTGCGGATCATCTTTTTTGTTATTATCATGCGCATGTAAAAGTGGTCCAGCAGCATTTTTCTGCAGTTACTGCAGGTCAGTTGAACACCGGTCAGTTTGATTATGTTCCTTCAGCTTGTGTTCTCTGATCATAATCAGGCTGTTTAACAATAGCAAACACGGGCTCAGTTGTTCAGATCAGATTCTTAGGTTTGAGATTAGAGAGCGGGTCAGTTGAATCCAGTCTGCTACCGTGTTATTTTAGTTTGTACAGTATGACTAACTGCTGTGCTGTGAGTGATTCAGAGCGGATAAAGCTGTGCTGTTCACTCATCGTCACACAGCAGGGGAATTTCTCTGTCCTGTGTTTTAGTTCCCTGTCATCCTATCGGTCATGTTCATCATGCTGTATTTATAACTGTGTCTGTCTGTTCATTACACAAGATCTAGCTAATGGGCAAAAATAAAGTTGGGTGCAGTGCTGCTCTCTTTTCTTTTTTTCTGTTTTCCCTTTTTTTAAGTATCTGGTGTATGAATCAGTTTTTAAGGAGATTACTGGAATACAAAGTATTTTGAAAATGTCCTAGTGTTATACTGATACTGATACTCAGAGGTTGTTGCTAAAAATATCACATAACACTGAGGCACACAGGGTCAGACCTCTATTCTGTTCTCATATCCACTAACAGAGGGCTGAAGTCAGCCTTCAGTCTGGTGTGGGAGAAAAGAAAACGTGGCTCCGATCCAACTATTGTATAAAAATTGGCTCAGGCGAAATTCTCAAGCACATCTACTTTACTTTAATCTTCCCCTCTTCAGTGGAAATATTAAATTGTTATCCATTTGCTAACTTATGTGGATTTTATTGGCTTCGTTTTCAGACACAGTGTAGCTACAGATTTTGTTTCAGAGTGTGCACATGAAATTTTTTGTTTTTTAAAAAAAAAAGGGGGGGAAATCCATTAAATAGAGATGGGGTGTTATTCAGAGGTCAGATTAACTTGCTGCATCTACTAAACATTAGCGAAAAGTGCTAGTAAGTATTTCTGTATGTATGAACACTTGAAAGAGAGTGAGAATGATGGCTTTGTGTCTCCATTAAAGAGAGACAACTACTGTATACTGGCTGTGTGCGCCATTTCATCTCAGTCAGTGCTTCATGTCAGCCATTGTTACACAAATGTATAGCTGAGATTACTGTTCGTTATAACACACCTGAAGACAGCTAATTTGTTTGATTCATTCACTTAGTTTCCTTTATATTTGCAGGAACTCAGTAAAGTTCTTAATCTTTATTAAGTAATCCAAAGTCATGGTGTATGTCATTACTGTTTAACAGTAAATGTCTGTATGTGTTTTGTTTCCAGAGTTGAGGATGATGGCAGAGGGGCGTTTTGCTAGTCTGCCCAGGTCTCTTCAAGCACACCACACCCTGGGAGGAGGCACAGGCCACTCTGGAGTACCCAGCAGCCCTCTTGGTGCCCCAAGCAATAATACCTGCTCCTCCAGGAGGCACCAGGCCTCTCTCACATCCTCCATGGATCTTCTCAGCTCCAGACCTGGGTAAGCTGTGTAACCATCATAAGCTCACTGCTGTTGAGTCATTTATTAGAAATCAGCAATAGTAACATTTCCCAGTGTGAGTAACTGTTTGCTTTTTGTCCTGCAGTCTCCATCCAGGCCAGTGTGGCAGCCTATCAGAAAAGCCAGCTGCCACCTACCAGCCAATCTCTATTCATGGGACTCTGCCTCGGCGCAAAAGAGGAGGGGTCAACCTCACACATGGAAACTACACCTGGGACCCCAAAGCCAATCACACAGAGCCTTTAATTTATGAGAATGCATTACTGACTGCTGAGTACCCTCATCAGTCCATGACCTCTTCACTGGTCCAAAATATCGCTGATGACTTCCATGGTTACAGGTAAACATGTTCACAAACACAGACAAACATGGATAATGCTTCTGGATGTTTATAGTTTCATTTTCATTCTGCGGTTTGTTCTTGCACATTCTGGGCAAATGACAGTCTTCATCACAAGTACGACTGTTGCTTATCTTTATATCTGTCAGATGTTTGTGTAGGGAAACCATCTTTCAGAAGAAGCACCTTTTGTTCAGTACTATCATGATAAAAGGTGATTGTTGCAGGGGTGTCTTGTCATTCTGAAGGCTGGCAATGTTTGATGATCAGAGACTGTTAGTGCTCTCGAGAAAACACTGCTCCTCTTCAGACTGGAGAGTGAGACAGTGTGGAGTTGGATGGAGAAAAGTGAGGTTGTATAGAGACCCCTGAGGGGGTGTAGTGATTAGCTCAACTTCAGAGGGAGCACACACACACACACACACAAACCCACACACATCTCATCCCTCATCATGTCCTCCACCTTTCTATCTCTAGTGTAGAGTTACAACAGACTGTATCTGATGTAGCCAGCTTTGTGTGTGCATGTGATGTGCGTCTGTGGGCGCATTCGTGTAGCCCCCAGCAGTTGGGTTACCTTTGTTGGTCAGGGTGTGGCGTGGCAGATCAGAGACTACTGTGAAGTCTTTGTCTCTACTTTTTATCTGTCTGCCTCCATGCCGGATAGATTTCATAGACCGCTGACATACAGTGGGACAATTTGTCCAGGTCAAATTCAGCCTGTACAGGTGGCAAAATAATGAGTAGCATATTGTTCTTTTTTTGTGTGTTCTTTCACAACGTTAGTACAACTTCATGGGTATTTTCTTGTTCTTTTAAACAGCTAGCACAGAAAGTGCCAGTTTTTACACCTTTCATGCATAAATGAGCCTTTTGACTGATTAAAGTTCATGAAAATTCAGCCATTACCTGATGATAAAGTTCATCAAGAAAGCATATTTCTAAAGTTTTGGCATGTCGGTTCTCATCCACCCAGGGGCGTAATTTCCAGGGGGGTTAAGGGGGTTATGACCCCCCCCCCTCAATAATCAGACCCAGCCAATATAACCCCCTCAGTAAAATTATGAATTATCTTGCATAAATAGGCTGCTAATTGTCTTTACTCATTTTGAATGTGAAATAGTTGCATGTTTAATCATCTGGGAATTTACCCAGATTTATTTATTTATTTAGACAGAGATCTTGACACCGCCCCCACCCCCCACCCCCAGCCTTACTTCAAGTTAAGACTGTGAGAATCAGGCAAAAGTTGCTTTTGATTATTCCTTCAGATTACCTGTGCAGGTTTGAACCATTCAGATGTTGAGTCCAAATATCGAGACTACAGATAATTAAACATATCTTTTTAAAATATCTACATACTCAGGAAACAAATACGATTATTAGGTTACTGGGTAAAGAGGGAACGGAAGGAAAGTGAGCATGCTGTTGTGTAGAAAAACACGAAAACACAGTCTTATCTTTTGCTCAGCATGAAACTGGAGATAAACAAACCACCAGGGACCTGCTGTGATAGCTTGATAACCTGGTCGTTTCAGTGATGAATCAGCGCAGTTGAGTTTTTAAACTTATCCATCTACTGACTCAAATCCAGAGTATTTCCAAATAAGGCTCAGTTAGTATATTTGTCTCTCTCGTGTTGTGAACTCTCTGTCGTCATTACCACTCAGTTGTTGAATTATTCCAGGCCAAAACTCACAGCCCCACTGGGGCGAGGCACCTTGAGGAGACTGTTGTTGTGATTTGGCGTTATACAAATAAAATTGAGCTGAATAACTTCAGATGATATAACACAGTTTTGCATTCTGAGCTACTTTTCATTTTTTAAAAACGTGTCTAATTTGATTTAGATTGTTTGCCATTAACTCCACTTTAGGCTGACAGCAAAGAATGTCAATAGTGTTCCCTTTAAGCAGTCAGAGCAGATCCAAAATTATTGCAACTTTAAGTAATAAACTTTGGATCTCGATGCCTTTGAAATGGTTGCTTCAAAGACGAGGACCAGGTTTGCACCCACTCAGTCAATTGCTGTCGTCAGATTGATTACAGTGTGTTGGCAAGCTGCAAGTCTGCATTTATGAATTAGACTGCAATAATTTGCTTGCGCACTCCAATCTGTCGCAGTGTGGTCGCAGTCAAGCCAAGTTGGGCCACAGTTTTTGTAGCCATGTGCTTTCTGCACCCAGGCAAACCTTGTGATTGAAAGTGATCACCCTGAGGTTGAGGACATGTGCAACCATGACAACCACCTAGTCACACGCTCTTCTATTTTGACTCTAGGGTGACTGAGCCATAATGTAAGGATGGCAGCTAATGACCTGACAGAAAGGAAAGTATCTTATTCAAGTCCACATCCTCAAATTTAAAGTTTCCTGTTCAATTATGCTGGTTCTTCTTAGTTTTTATGAGTTGACACAAATTCTTTTTCCTATTCAAACTAAAACATTCAAACTTTTTATTTTTCTAGTGCACATATAGATTGCTTGCTTACTGTGATCTTAACACTCCCAGAAATTTTCCAAATTCCAGAGTTTCCTCCCACCTCTGGTCATTTGGTTTCAAACTACAAACAATTCACAGCAGAGATTTCTATAAAATGATGAGTATGTCTTTATGGAATGTAACCACTGACTGTCCATTGCTGGCCTATGACCCCTAACCTTATGTCACACTATCTTCCCATTGGTCCATGTGTCTTTGTGTTGACCTTTGAGGGCAGCTCTAGGACCACCAAGAAAGGAGGGGGAGGAGGAAACTGAGCAGACAGAGTTCAGAGTTGGAGGGAGTATAGATGGACAATAACAGACTGGTGATATCTGAAACTTTTCTTTTTATTTGTATAGTGTAAATGAAATTCTGAATTCCCCACCCGCTAACAATAATTCACTAACAAGTACTTTATGTAAGGTTTGTTCATATAGTGCTTTTTAAGAGCCAGAAAGTGCTTTACTGTATAAAATAAGATGCAACAAATTGTATAAATGGATAAAACGAAGCAAACGCAATCGTGCACGGATCTCAAGTCCAAGGAAAGCAAATTCTACACAAACAGATATCAAACATTTCTTTAGAACAATAGTTCAGTGTTTAATTTTAAACATTATGCTACCTTGGATACCTTGGATGCACTATAAAATGCATACCAGTAAACAGATCATCATTGATCATCAAGAACAAAATGGACTTCCTTTTTCCAAATGCACTCAATATTATTGTTTTTTTTTTTTGTAGTTTTGTGAAAGCTGAATCATTACAAAAGGTTCACTAAAAATGTCCTTTTGTAGGCTAAACTCAACAGATTGTCCTGGAAAGGGGATGATTCAGAGTAAATCTGCTATCTACAGCAGTGCAAATGACATTTAGCCTTGTATTTTACCTGTTTGTACTGAAAAGATGTTGTATCTGAAAAGATGCCAGGTGTCAGAGCCGTTCTTATTCTAATTTATTCTAATTTATCAGTTTATTTAGTTTTTGTTACTCCGTTTCATTTCTGCTTTGCATTGTAGGACAACTGTCTGCCAACAGAGCCAGTGTGTTTTGCAGCATATTGTACGAAACTAAGATCAAATGCCTTTTGGGAATTAATTAATGCCATTTATTTTAGAATAACTGTTCAGCCTGTGGTATTAAAACTAGAATGCATAGAAATCAGCTAAGATAAACACAAACTGACAGTAAATTGAGACTTTTCACTTTCTAATGGAAGCACACTGACCTCTGTAGGCTGCCTTCAGACTCTGCATGCTGCCATCAACTTTTTCCATTTCTCCCTATCCTTGTCTGTCTCTCTCTCTCTGTCTTAGCCTCCCTTCAACACACTCTCTCTCCCACACACACAAATATAGTGTAGTTCCTAACTTAAGCCAGTTGTGGTCTTGCTGAGTATTGTGCGGTGAAGCGCAAAGAACAACAGTAGCCAGAAAAAGATTGTGGCGAGTGCTGCCTCGCAGTGGTCAGCTCGTGTCCCCTGGAATGCTTCGCTATCGCACATCCATCATGCTCTGTTTAAATTCTTTTAACGCTGTAGCCAGGATGAGTAAACATTGCTAACCTAGCACACAAGGAGTGACACCGAATCTCTGTTTGCTCCGGGGCTATCACTCTGTTTGTGAGCCTGACCTTTGACCTGCCTGAGGGGAATTTTCAAAAAAGGGAATTTCCCTCCCTCAATTTTGGCACTTTTAACCCAGGAGGATGTAGATGGGTGTTGTCTGTCTGCATTGAACCCACCTAATCCTGGAGATCCAGGCTGAGGTTACAAGGGGCAAGTGGTTGGAGTGGTAAAAAACTTTGGTCCCATCAAAGGTCCAGCAAACCACTGACCTCGGAGAAGCAACACACATGGATACAGAAAATGTTCAGTGAGTTTCTGATTTTAGTTCAGATTTCAAACCACAGAAATTCCTCTACTGCTTCTATGTCCTTTATCTTCAGCGTTGAATATCAAGCACTAATCAGTGTATGCCAAACATAATGCATTACCTGCAGCAGGTGCTTTTATAACATAGGACAGAGGCTCTGCAGCCACTCACAGCTCTTTTCCCATTGGTAGAAGCTTCCCATTGCTTTGATATAGAGTATCACACCAGCAGTTCACATTTTAAATTTTGTCAGCATGTCAGCAGTGCAGTGGTTAGCACTGTCATCTCACGGCAAGAAGGTCTCTGGCTATTTATAGCTTCCTCCCACAATCCAAAGACATGTGTTAGATTAACTGGTGACTTTTAAAATTGAATTTAGGTACAAATGTAAGCATAAATGTTTGTGTCTCTATTACCCTGCAGTAGACTGGTGACCTGTCCAGGGTGTACACAACCTATCAGACAGCTGGGATAGGCGCCATCCCCACTGTGACCCCTATATTGGATAAGTGAAAGAGGATGGATGGAGTAAAAGAAAGCTACATCTATCGCTTGGTGCTTCATCCTGTAATTTTGGAATAGCGGGGGAGAGCATGGATGCATACACATACCCATCTAGTTTTTTATTCCTCATAGTTGTATATTTTACTTTTTTTTAAAAAAGCAAAGGAAAATTGAGAATTTAACAGCAGGCAAACAGATTCGTTTGCTGTCTCTGCTAATACCTGAAACTTGTCTTGTCTTACTTCTGTAAATGGTCTACAGTGAAAAAAAATAACCCCAAAAATGTGAAAAGACGTTTCAGGAATGAGCACACGGCATCTGTATGGGAATGAATGAAAGGGAGCAATTTCGGAAATGCTGTGGAAAGTAGAGTAGATCGAAAGCACTTGATCACATCTTCAAACTCGATGCTGCTGCTAGTTTTGTGGCAGTTTAGGAGGTGAGGCAAGGGGGCGGTTCAGAGCGTGAATTCCTGAAAGAGCGCCCCATTCTTAGACTTCAAAAAACTTTCACAACATTACATTCGATACTGTTGACCATAATATCCTATTAGAGCGATTAGAACATGCTGTAGGTATTACAGGTACTGCACTGCAGTGGTTTGTATCATATCTATCTAATAGACTCCAGTTTGTTCATGTAAATGGAGAGTCCTCTTCACACACTGAGGTTAATTATGGAGTTCCACAGGGTTCAGTGCTAGGACCAATTCTGTTTACATTATACATGCTTCCCTTGGGCAGCATCATTAGAAGACATAGCATACATTTTCACTGCTATGCAGATGACACCCAGCTCTATCTGTCCATGAAGCCAGATAACACACACCAATTAGTTAAACTGCAGGAATGTCTTAAAGACATAAAGATCTGGATGGCCGCTAACTTTCTGCTTCTTAATTCAGATAAAACTGAGGTTATTGTACTCGGCCCTGAAAAGCCTAGAAATATGGTATCTAACCAGATTCTTACTCTGGATGGCATTACCTTGGCCTCCAGTAACACTGTGAGGAACCTTGGAGTCATTTTTGACCAGGACATGTCCTTCAACACACATATTAAACAAATATGTAAGACTGCGTTCTTCCATTTGCGCAACATCTCTAAAATTAGAAATATCCTGTCTCAGAGTGACGCTGAAAAACTAGTTCATGCATTTATTACTTCCAGGCTGGACTACTGTAATTCATTATTATCAGGATGTCCTAAAAACTCACTGAAAAGCCTTCAGCTAATCCAAAATGCTGCAGCAAGAGTCCTGACAGGGACTAGAAAGAGAGAGCATATTTCTCCTGTTTTCAGGCCCCTCTTCTGTGGAACCAGCTTCCAGTTTGGATTCAGGAGACAGACACTATCTCTACTTTCAAGATTAGGCTTAATCCTGAGCCCCTCCCTGAGCCTGGTTCTGCCGGAGGTTTCTTCCTGTTAAAAGGGAGTTTTTCCTTCCCACTGTTGCCAAAGTGCTTGCTCATAGGGGGTCATATGATTGTTGGGTTTTTCTCTGTATCTATGAAGCGCCTTGAGGCGACTTATGTTGTGATTTGGCGCTATATAAATAAAATTGAATTGAATTGAATTTATGGCGCTTTTTCCAAATACAGTGATGGACTGAGTCATACAATCGTCAAATAAACCTCACAAAGAAATTAGTTCAGCTCCAGTATAGTCAAGTGCTTTAAGTTTTACTTTATAATACATTTAATTTGATTTATTTTGTACTCAGGTATGCATGCATACATTTATAGATCTGTTTCCAAATAGGACTACACATGCTAATGGATGTTGTTTTCATCCGTTTGGCAATTTTGAAGTTTTGTTGGTAATCATTCTGTCATAATGTCATAAATGCAACACACACATATACGGTATTATTGCAATGGCTGAATGTTTAGTGTATAGTATAGGGGTTTACACTGGTGAAGGATGCCCAGTTTGATTTTAGGTGACAATACAAAACAAAACAAAAAATCAACCTGGCAGAGCGACCTACTGTAGCGACTCCTTGTGGTGCAGCTGAAAGTGCTTTCTCTCAGCACCTTCAGGAAGTTCCTGATTGTGTCAGACACAGCCACTGAGAGGAAACCTCGGTGCAGATTTCATCTGTAAGCCCTGACAACCTGCCAGATGACTGATCTGTGCACCTAAAATAGAATCAGGTTTAATATGCTGCATTTCATCGGTTCTGCAAACTCATTAAGGGTAAGAGTGATCTGAACACCTTCCATGAATGATGACTATACATTGTTGTGAATGGGGGCTTCTGTTCAGTTACATAACTAAATCCCACTCATTATTTGGGGCCATGTTTAAACTGTGAGGGCTTAGAGCTGCACATATTTGGTTAGGTAAGTAATGGACTGTGCTAATATTCCCGTGGGAAAACCAATGCAGGCCTAAGGGATTTAAACTACCAACCTTGGTAATGTAGCCACGGATTTGAGCTAATTACCCCTTTCACTGAGCCCCTGGTTGTAAGCCTCCTGTCGAGACTGAGCTGCAACTCGAGTACCAATGTTCAACGCAGAGATGGAGAGCACAGAAAGAGTTTTGTTAAGGGATAAAATGTGACAAGCTAACATTGGCGGAAAAAACAAACGGAGAACAAAAATACGAAGACTGAAAATGAGTAATCTGATCTTTAAACAATTGATAAACAAAAGTGATTAAAAAAGCAGATAAAACTGCAGCGCGTGTAAGCTGAGATTAGGAAGATGGACAAAAGCATTTTTTTGTGAATAAGAGAATTACAGAAAAATGCAAAAAGAGGAAATTAGAAAAGTGTGTGTTTGTGTGTGTGCTCTAACCTCTCTGTGAAATTGTCAGTGGACTCTGAATGGCAGGCGTGTGGCTGTGATGTGTTATGATGGGGGAGGAGAGAGAGAGAGAAAGAGAGAGAGAGGCCAAGTCAGACAGGCAGTAAGGGAACATGTTTACCACTAAAAGAAAGGGAGTGAAAGTCAGGCAGCGAAACCGGGAAAACAGGAGACTTAAGGCAGTGTAGTGCAAACTTTGGTTCCACTTGATTCTTTTTTCTTTTCTTTGAGAAACCCACTCCCAAGTGGGACCTACAGTAGTAGATGTGGATTAACTCTGCGTTGCCACAAGAATCAGCCCTCTGCTTTAGAGCGCAGGTTTGGCTTCTTATCATACAGGCACTTGTTTGGATCACCCTGTTAGACCTTTAAAGAAAAAGTGCCACACCTCCACACCTATAATTCATCTCCTACGGAGTGACGAGGGCTGAATACCCATCTTCAGCACTAGTCAGCGAGCGGCCTTGACTGTGCAGTTTATTTGTAATAGGAGCTATAAGGAGGACCTAAAGGTCCCATCTGGGTCCTTTTGGCAGGATGTGTTCTCTAAATCGGACCTTGTCTCTGTCTGTGTTCCCCAGGGAGCCTGCAGCCGGGCCCGACGCCACAGTGGACTACGTTAAGGTAGGAAAAGCAGTGGTGCTATATTGTTTGTCTGCTGTTGCTGAAAATAAGCGGTTCCATGATAATCAATGTAAATATTTTGTTTACTGAAAATATGGCTGCTTATTACTGCCTATAACGCATAAAACAGTATTTAAAAAGACTGATTGTAAAATGGTAAAACAATGGCTTAATTTAGTTTAGCAGACTAAAGTGGAAGCTTGTTGTGTGTATTATAGTAGGAAGGAAAAAGTTATACTAGCAGTTATGTAAAACCTCAGACCTCCCACCCTGCTGTGAAAATACTGCAGTACTAAAGTAAAGACATTTTGCAAGGGGGAATAAAAGTAAAACATTTAGTAAAGCCCACCAATAAAGGATTACATCTAACGGGACACATCTGCCACTGGATATGAAACACCAGCTGTTTCTGCAGACTGAGGTGTAAACATCACTCTTAGGTGAGGTTAATCTAATTGCACCTCGACTACTTGGATAATGTGCCTTTAAATCATACGCTCAGTTTTGTTGCTGTCACACAGCATTAAATCATTTTCGTACCACCTGCACCGCAGTTTTCAGTCAAAGACAGATGACGACCGAGATGCGATGGCTCTGTTAACACAGTTCTTTGCCTTTCTTATTTTTGGCTCCTGTCTGCTCGGTTGTTAAGAAATTTGTATTATTAAGACCATCAAACAAAATACAAACCTTCTGTACTGCACATTTAGTGGAGAAAAGGCAGGGTATCTAATCTAAATACATTTTGAGCAGCAACCAAATTGAGTGCTGAAGCTGGTTTACCTAATCTTTGGTCAGACATTGCCTTATTTAAATCATAATTATGCCTGTATTTTTGCAGGTTTCTTAGAACAACAGTGTTAAACAGACACTGACATGATTGCATTACTGGGAAAGAGTCTGTATTTTTATGTTTTGTTTTGGTTTTAAATCAATGAATGAAATTAAACAGGAACGATTTTCCGATTCCCACGCTTGCAACTGTGTGGCTAGAGAAGAGACAAGTAAACAAATAAACCAGCAAAAATCAAATTGTATTATGAGGCAAAGGCGTGGGAGGAAAAAGCGCAGCAGATAATCAGGCCTGTAGTCACAGACAGCTGTTCATATATCAGCACAGCTCATCGTAGACGGCTCGTCTGTACCTTCTGTTCATAAAGAAATGCGCAGGTTTGTGGACGATTTACACTCAACTTCATTATTTATCAAAATAAATAATTCTGTCATTTTCCTAAATGATATTTGTTTGTGTGAAAATGGTAAACTTTCTTTCCTTGAATGGGGGAAAAAACTGTTTTTATACCTCACAATAAAAAACAAACAAATTACTCAATCCCTGCATCTCTGTCATAGATTGTAGACGTAGGCAAGAAACAGTGGAAATCAGAGAGAGGAGGGTGGCATGCAAATATGTCCTGAGCTGGAGTCATGCATGAAGTTTGCATTATGTGGTGTCCACACCGACGCTTTGGCCCTCATGACACTGACCTATGTGATCTAATTTTGTCCTGTGAACAGCGACATCATTAGTTTCTTTCAGATCTTTGCAGATGTCATAACATTTACTGCAAACTACTAGATTTTACTGTAAATAAAGCCTGTCATTACATACAAACCCGCAGTGGTTTCTCCACTTTTCTTTTTCCCAACATTTTCTTTCAAATCAGTTCTTTTTCTCTGCGTACGACCACGTCCCAACTACTCCTCTCTCCTCCATCTGTTGGCTCATATGTTTGGATGCTAACACCCCATTGTAAAAAGCTAACTCTGTCCTTCCCATGCGAGCGGGTCACACATGTGGGAGCTAACCTCACAGAACACTTATGGGCTCAAAATGTGGTCATAAATATTTTGTACTTGTAAATCAGGATTTGTATGTGTAAACAGAATTTGTGTGTGTGTAAAAGAAGATTTGTGTGTGTAAAAAAAGATTTGTGTGTGTAAAAGAAGATTTGTGTGTGGACTTAGCCAAAAAAAAGCAAGTTACAAGTACAAATTTTGACCCTATTTTTCTTCCTTTCATCTGATTGGCCAATGTCATGTCAATCACAAATGTAACTATCCAATCAGAGAACAGATGGGTTTGGCTGTCGGATGGGGTGCTTTTTTGGACTGCAGGTCCTTGAAGGGTAATACAGTTTGAAGCTGGAGGATCTCTATATAAATATCTGATAGCAGTTAGGTGCCCTAACTTTCAGCAGCTGTTGAAAGGATAAAGTTGTGGTATATCAGTGGTTAGAAATACCATTATTACTTTAGGATTAGTTTAACGCAAAGTCAGGGCTGACCCGGGACCATGGCTGTGAGTCACAGTGCGCAGCATAAAGGTCCTTTCACATCGGATGCAGGGGAAAGCGCATCAAATCCGACTTCTTTGACCCTCTGCGACTCATCTATCCGATCATGGTGTGACGGTGTGAACGACACAAATTCAATATTTTCAAATCCGATCTGGGTCACTTTCGTATGTGGTGCTGAATCCGATACATATCTGATTTTTTAGAAAGCGACTGCTGTTTGATGGTCATGTTGCATTAAATCAGTCTTCTACGTCACTGACACAAGACAGACGCCAACTATCAGCGCCCGACATGGTGAACGCTCCTATCCAGTGAAACTGTTGGGAAGACAACGTTGGAGAAACGTGAACATTTTATTTGTACTGTATAATCTGCAGATTCTGACAGAAATCTGCAGCTAGAAGCAGCGCTCCTCTAAAACAGCAGTAAGGATCATTATTAGGCCAAATGTAAATAACAAAACTTTATAACTTAAAGCAAAACTGGGAAACGTAAAGTCTGAAGTCTTTACATTAAGGGCCATCAGTCACACAATACTGTTTGCTCTGGGTCTAAACAGAGCGCGTCGTGTGTGACGTCTTCTTTTGCGCATGCGGCCGCTCTGAGCGTTCACACTAGAGCGCGTTTGCTGTCGCATTTTAATTGTAGTGTGAACAAGCAGACAAAAAAATCAGATTTGATCAAAAAATCGGAATTGAGCATCAAGACCTGCAGAGTGAATGTAGCCTAAGACTGTTTTTTGATTTTTACAGTTAGGAATATGGCTCTCTGTCTACAATGTGCCGTCTCTCAAGACAGTCAAAACCCTTTAACTGGAACTTGATCAGTCAGGCTAAAATCAAAAGTACTGATATCATCAGGACATTTTCACACTGAGCCAACACCTCTCTGTTACAGAGCTGAGGATGCCTTTGTGCCAAATATCTAGAATAAATATCTACATTTAACCTACAATGACAAAACCAACTCAAAGTGCTCTGACTAAATAGTTTGTGCGATTGTCTCTACATTGTGATTGATGAGACTACAAACCATTATACACATTTAACAATTAAATGTTCTGACAAACACATTTGTTTCGTTTTCTGCTCATTTTATTTCCAAATTAAGAAGCAAATTATGTGAGTGATTTAGAGTGTCCGATCAAAGTGCATGTCTGCACTGTGAGAGGCCCCACAGAGCCGCTGCTGCTCACTCTGTCACTCTGTTTCTGATTCGCTGCTCATGCAGCAACTGAACAGCCTCCTCAAAGATCTACAAAAAGAAGCGAGGGCCCTAACGATACAGTTTCTCGGCCTGTCTTTCTGGGAACCTGTGGATCCATATTGTACCTTGTCCTCACTAGCAGATTGTTGCGTTTTGTTCTCACTGGCTGGAGAAACGCTTTTGTCACTTTCTAAACGTCTCAGCGCGTGACTGGAGCCACTCGATGCTTTTAGCTCCGCTTTTAATAGGTCCACAACGGCTGCTACAAAAGTCGCGTAACCCTTTTCCATCACAAACTGAAGCACGTATTTGGATCCAAATTTGCGACACAGGTCTTTGTACATTATGATGTACAAGTTTTTTACAGTTTTTAGAGGAGTCAAGTCTCCCCCAATCTTCTCTCTTATATCAGTCACTATCTGCTGAAAATTCAGCTTTACAGCAGTTGTTTGTGTTTTCTCAGAAACGTGAGCGACTAAATTTGCAAGACACAAAGTGAGAAAGGTATCGGTCTCTGCAGGCGTAGGAAGCGTCCCAGACGAACACTGCAGGGCGTCGCTACATTTTTCTTCACTCTCTGAACTCTCACAGTCAAGATTTTGGACATCGGTGATTTGAAATATATCACTGTTGACCTCGCTACCCAAATCTCCCTCACCTACACAAGCTTGAGTCTGTGTGCCAAGCCCGGATAAAGGTGCAGGGTTGGAATTGTGACATTAAAAAAAAATTGCTAAAAATTTAATTTGTAGTTCTAAATAAATTCTAAATGCATTTAGGAAATTTTTTACTCACTTTATGTCTCTTCCACGGTTTTATTTCTCTCCAACAACGTAGGTTACAATTACATTAGCATGACCAATTATGCAAATTAGGCGATGACATCATTTGGCGACTTCTAGCGACTTTTAGGACAACCAATAGCGATTTTCCTTACTGAGGAGTTGGCAACACTGCATGGAGGCAGCATATGCCGCTAATGCTAACTGCTAGCTAAAGGCCAAGGATCCAGAATTTGTTGCGCTGGCTGCTGAGCTCTGTGGGGTTTTGCGGCAGCTCTACCTGTACTAGATTCACCTGCTCCTTGTAGTTTCTATCTCTGACTTTATGTCCTCTACAAGAGTTTCTGTTTTTTTATCTTCAAATGTTCAATAAAAACGTATTGCTAATTCAAAATGAAGAAGGCTTTGTAACTATCCCCACTAGTGAAGACTGTGCCATTTCCACAACACTGCCCCCTCTCCCGAGGTCCGCAGCGCTGTTGAAAAGGCTCTGGAGGTCCCTGTATTAAGCACGTAAACCTGTGACACAAAAATCACCAAACTCGGGCCACCACAGACTGTTTTCCTTCGTGGTGATGAAGGAAAACGCTGGGTTGGCATGTAAAAGGGCATTTATTCCCTTCAAAGACCTGCAGTTCAAAAAAGCGCCCCTCCGACAGCCAAACCCATCTGTTCTCTGATTGGATTGTTACATTTGTGATTGACATGACATTGACCAATCAGATGAAAGGAAGAAAAATAGGGTCAGAATTCGTACTTGTAACTTGCAGGTTTTTTTTGGCTAAGTCCACACACAAATCTTTTTACACATACAAATCCTGATTTACAAGTACAAAATATTTATGACCACATTTTGAGCCCATAAACACTCTCAAACCTGTGAGCCCACATGCACAAATAGTACTTTGTGTGCATTTCTTTGGTCACACACATGGTGTATCAACAGAGTGCGTAGCCTATTTTGTGTGTGTCTGCGTGCTGACCGCATATGTGGCCTACTGTATTCCAGGTATTATATAATATGTGTGAAAGCCTAGCTGTCAGCTCTGCTTCTGTGCTGCTCCAGGTGTGTTTGCATTTCCACTGTGGATGAATCCACACACATAGACCGTACAGGTACAGTACAGGTGTTGTGTGGCATATGCTTTGGAAACTGTTTTTTTACAAACAGTTGTCAGTACAGTGAGTGTTGCATTGTTCTCTGTGATTATGTCAAGTAGATGTGAGCAGAATGGGTGTTTGTTGGGAAGGAAGTCTCTGTGGAAAACAATAGTTTTAATATATTCTCAACTTCACCACCTTATGGCCAGTTTCTCTTCTCGTTGACAGCCTCTGTTTGATGTTCGTCACTAAGCATCCAATCAGCTTGTTTCCTTCTCTAGAAATAGACATAACATGAAGAAGAAGTCTAGTACCCTGTCTTCCAAATTTAAAGACAATGGAACCTGATTTTGCTAAATGTACTAGGTTCTTCCTTTAATCATGCTCCACCTATTGACCAGATTAAAAGAAAACCAACAAGGTGTTGTTTAGTAATCGTGCTGACAAAGAGGCAAAAGCACTGGTGAAGGAATGAAGTCAAATTGAAGTGTCTCTTTCTCACAGAAAGTAAAATTTACTGAGGATTATAAAGTAGGTATCAAGATAAGTACTGTATAACTTTACTGAGTAGAAAGTAATAGGAGCAGATTGTTGATTTTACTATGACTTGGCCAGACTTAATAGTATAATACAGCACGATCTCTGTATTATTTGATGACAAATTAAATGATAGAGAGGAAAAGAAAGACCCTCAGTGATTCAGTGTGAACACAACTCTTCTTCTACTAAGCCTTTGCTAAAAGACTCTTTTGCACTCTTTTATTCCCACACAATGAGTTGAAAGTTGCTGTAAACCCTCATGAGAGAGCTTTAGGAAACAATAATGCTCTGTGTGTGTGTGCGTGCGTGTGCGTGCGTGTGTGTGTGTGTGTGTGTGTGTGGTCTTGGGTTGCAGTAGCTATTAACTCTGTGTGGATGACACTTGTATAGAGCACACACACATACTGAAGGCACCAGTTTAAAACTGTGCTTTGCTAATAATAAAGATAAAAGAGCAGTAACTGTTTGAATTCACTTACAAACAGCTATTCATGCATTTGTTGAGTTTTAGAGGAGTGCACCATCTGCTGGCCAAACTGAGGAAAGGGACTGTCAGACCCGAAAGTAGAAATGTCGCTGTAGATGGATGTTGTTGTGAATGTTTGTTAATTAGAAGTCCAAACAATAGTGTGACTTTCATACCAGTCTGTCAGTGAGCCAGCATGACTTCAACAGCAAGCAGCCAGCCACGCTCGGCACCCCACCAACCAGCTTGGTTTGTCTCTCTGCTCGTCCATGAACTGGACACCCAGTCAGTTATTCAGTTTGTCAGCCTATAAGTGGAACAGGCAGCTGGCCAGTAACCCCCACAGCTTGCTACAGAATATCATCAGTAATAATTTTCCTGTTAATTCATCAGTGGCTGTTCAGTCTCCAGATTTTCTCAGTGATGATTTTGAGCAAGTGTGGTCAGGTTACAGAAATCGTGATCATACGCTCTATGCTCAAGGGAAAAAGCAAGTAACATCAAGGTTTGTCTTTGTCATCTTATATTCAGATTTACCTAAAAAAACATTAAAACTTTTGGGTAATAATCTAGACACGGATATTTTTTTTCTCCTTTATTGAAGCTATCGCCCGTTTTTAAACAGCTGTAGCTCAAGCTGAGTAATTGTCTGTTTTTAGATTTGGGTCAAACCATATGAGCCAGTTTCTCAGACATGGATTTAATCTAAATCTGGGCTAAAGAGAGAGTCACAGAAGAATCGTACTGAAGAAAATAGTCTAGAACCAGTCTTCGTGTCATGAAAATGGAAGTCACGTTGCTCATATGTATGGATGTATTAATGTTAAAATACTTGTCTTTCATGTTATATTAAATTGTCTGCACTGTAAATAAAAGATGAAAAATTTTCCAGTGTTCAAACCAAATATCAGATGCTTCTTGCATTAACTGTGAAGCTGATCTTCTCTTTGTAAAATTGTTATGTTTGTATTCTTGTTTTTCAAGTATACAATAAAGTAAATAAGTATGAGTAGTAGTTTGTATTTTTAATTGTAGTTTATGGAACTTTGGTGCTCCAGTGTACTTTACAAAAGCAAATACACCAACAAATTAGTTTCTCTTTTGACCCACATAAGATGTATTGTAGCCTCTTACTGCATGCGCTTTCACTGACTATATAAGGATCACGTTGAACCAATCAGTACGGCTCGACACCAGTCTATTATATTATTGATCACTCAGTCACCAACACCTCATATACACACACAGTCTGCACATGTGTGCATGTGACAGACTCACCCAGAGGGTGAATAGAAGTGTCACTGATTTTATTGATGCATTAGGGGATGAGGAAGCGTGATGAATGCTGCCTAACTGGTACAGAAGGACAGTGAAGCTTCGATTGTGGTGTGATATCATACTGCACCGTAGAATCCAATTTCTGCCAACCAAGCTTGCAGCCACTGTCAGGAAATGTAAAACCTGTACCTACTGCATGTCTCCTTTACTGTATTTATCATTGAGACTGTTGGGAATCGTGACCTTGTAAATGGATGTGTAGTACATTTGGACATGAATTCTTTATTAGGTTTACTACCTAATGCAATTTGATGCAGATTGTATGAGATGTGTTTATAGAACAAATGCAAACTGAAAGATGAATCACTTGTATTTGTTCGTTCTCGTAGAAAGCACTTCTCATCTTTATATTTTGCTACTGTTCTGATCAGTTTTGTATATTGGTGGCAGCTCAGGCTTACATTAGCATCCCATTGTCCTATTGTACTTTGGCCAGTTAAGCTGCATTATGGGAAATTTAGGGGCCTTGTATGTCTTTAGGTACTTCAATTCAGGCTTTGGCAAAAGAAGTTAAAATAAATCCTAGGATGAGTGAAATATTCTGTTAACACATCATGAAAAGAGAAAAGATCCTTTACTTTCAACATCATTGACTGCATATAGTTTCTCTCAGTCCCCCCGGACAGTAAAATATACATCCTGAAATAAAACTACATATTTAAGCCAATTTTTACATAGAAAATAGCCCTCTTTCATCCCCAATTTTCCATTTTATTATATTTCATGTAATTAGCTTAGGTTGCTGAAACAGCACAGTCTCTCGTATTTGACAGAACCAACAAACAGATAGAAATAGAAAACATAGAACCTCAGCGCCCCAATTTCTGTCCTTCACTGTTTTTCCAAAGCATTCCTGGAGCGACGGATGTGTGTATTTTAAGGTGGACGTTTAGCCTAGCTGGTGATTTGGGGCTTCTGTGGTCGCCAGTCGTGTGTGTGTGTGTGTGTGTGTGTGTGTGTGTGTGTGTGTGTGTGTGTGTGTGTGTGTGTGTGTGTGTGTGTGTGTGTGTGTGTGTGTGTGTGTGTGTGTGTGTGTGTGTGTGTGTGTGTGTGTGTTTGTGTGGGAGTGTGTGCGCCTCTATGTGGTGCCTTAGGGAATGTTCTACATGTATTTCCTTCATGGGTCCTCATGAGAGTTCACACTGTAATTAGTGGCTCAGTTTCCTGCGACCGAATATTCCCTTCAACTTGTTGCTGCTGGCGTGTCACCCTCAGTGTGTGTCTAGTCTTTGTGTGCATGTGGCTGTTCTTATGGTAAATGGCCTGTATTTGTATAGCGCTTTTCTAGTCCCTAAGGACCCCAAAGCGCTTTACACAACCAGTCATCCACCCATTCGCACACACATTCACACAATGGTGATGGCAAGCTACATTGTAGATGGTAGTGTTTGTGCTGTATACTCATGGTTATTTCTTTATTTTCTGTCTTTGTACGCTGCCATGTACACTCTGGATCTAGTTACGTTTGTCCAACCGTTTTCCTCACTTTCTTCCCTGAAGAAGTTGATAAGTTTTACTGGCCTGAAACATGCCAATATACTTTTTTCACTTTCCTGCTTTGGGGCCAGTTTCCTTATGTCAGATGTCAGTATGGGTCTGTGTGTGAACTGGTGTGAAAGCTAAGAGTTTCACCAGTGTGTGGGCGTAATTGCTCAACAAGCATTAAGTAACACAAGTGGCCAGCATCAGTCCACAGCACACATGCGCACTCACTCTTAGCAGACCCTTCCCTTTGTCTCCAAGTGGATTATTTAGTACACAACACTGGTTGAACAGCAGCTATTTCCTATTGAAACTTTCTTTGTGACTCATAGCTGTTTTCTTAAAATACTTACTGCCAACTGTGGAAGTGATATACTTTTAGTTTTTTTTTTTTTTCTTCTGTGATGTGTTTTCTGTTCTCAAACTGCTGGTTTGAGCAGTTGGAAGAGCCACAATTCCAACCATGGCTTTACACCAAAAAAGAGCATCTCTTATGGAAACGTTAACATCGTCTATATGAGACTGAAAGACAGTCGCACAAGGGCTGGACATTGTTTTTGATGGGCAGATAAACCTAAAGTAGTAATGCAGAAACTCCACAGCTGTGAGTACTCAGAAAGAAAAGGCATACATAATTATTTGGCCAGTATTTTGGTCAAACTGTCACTTTAGAGACTAAATTGAGTAACAAACCAATCAGCACAATCAGTGCAAACTCTGAAAAAATGATTTTGAGTCAGAGGGAAACAATAGCAACAGTTTAGGTTTGAAGTGTCATACTGAATGCATGCAGAGGATGCAAAGCCGATGTACACAGCTTTCTTTCCATTGCCCATGTGTTTGCAGTGAGAGCAGGCGGGAGACTCTGCCTTTGGGTCACTCCTAGTTTATCAACACTTGATTGGTGCAAACCACCTCACATGGGTCTTTCTCTCTCCCATATATGGAGCTTAGGGGGGCAGGGCAAAAGGGAAATTTAAAGAAAAAATGTGTGAGAAAGTGGAGGGCTCACTCTGCGGGGACTGTGGAGGAGAGAGGCAGAGACGACAGAATGTTAGTAACAGTTATCCCAGGGGAGATGTTCACTCCTTAGTCTGAGAGACTGGAAAAATTCTGACTTGTGATATTGATCCAGCTGCAGAGTTAGTACTCGACCATCTGTGTAACTCTTAATGAAGGTTTTACTGGAAGAGGCAAATGGGAATCATTGGGAACTTGTCGTTCAAGTTGTTCTTCAGTCACCTTGACCGCAGATCTAACTGAGCTGGCCGAAGGCAGCATTTGTTACCCCGTTAGTGTCGGCAGATAGAGTCGATAATGTCGGAGAGATGCAACCTCAAAGCCCTGACAGCAGCTCTGTGTTGCTTCTACCACAAGAATTCTGTCATCGGCGCAAAGGTGAGGAAACACAGGAGAGTGTGTGTGAGAATGTGTCCATGTTACCTATTTTATCATTGAATTCATCTTCATGTTTTGTACTTTTGCTTTGTGTAAAATTCATCATACAAGGTGTAACTGTAAGTGCCCATGTGCAGGTGTTTTGTGAATGCTTGCATGCTACAGACTTTATGCTGGTGTTGTCCATCATGAGATGATCTTAGTCCAGGGGTAGGTTAAAAAGTAAGAGGTTTGTTTGCCTTTAAAGTATTAATAGCATGCAACTTCAGAAACATTCTTTAATGCAAGCGTGCTTTTCAAGGCTCGTTTCATCCTGTTGTTTCAAGGAGATGGTGGAAAGAAAACAACATATTGCCCTGCAGAAAACAGTCTGAAAAGTGCGTGGTAACACTTCCAGCCTGAGCAAAATCTAATCAGCCTAAATAGTCCTTCTCTTTCCCATCGCTCTCACTGTGAACACTGGGCTTTTATTAGTCAGACCAGACACTCTCATAAATGGCCAACTGTGTGACTGTCTATCTGAGGGTGTGATTGTGAGATATATGCTGGCTTCATCCATAACTAGTGCTGGCAGACAGATAAGGCTGTGTGTGAAGGAAGTGGTGAGATGGTTAGACAGTTAACAGGACAGGGGTAGTAGTCCTCATGTGAATGATAAATTACCAGCTTGTGCTAGTTTGTCTTCTTTATGACATCAGTAAATTGTATGAATGTCATTACTTGATTGGATGCAGCGAGCAGCAGTGGGGCAGGAGGCTGAGGTGGGGTGGTGTGTCCCTCTGTGGATCAGCCTGTACATTTCCATCTGCTGCTAAAATGCACTTTGTGCCTGGATAAAGTCTGTTTACAGGTCTTTATATGTATCTTCTAAGAGCACACACTGATCTCACCACAAAGTATGCCCAGAAGTTGTTCTGAAGTTTTCAGCATATTGCATCTTCATCAGACTATATTTTTGTGTGCATTTTCTCCGGTCAACTCTCAACCTTGCCGTGCTGATGTTGCAGCGTGCTGTCATCAGCACGCTGCAACACTTAAAATCCATTTCTCTTCAAATGGAAAGCTGTCAAAGAGGGGGAAAAGTATTACTCTGTGCTCTCAAACCAATCCAAACCATCCAGGAAAACTTGGATTCCTACTTAATGCATATGGCAGTTCATCAGCACTTCCTCTCACTAAGAGTTGCCTCTAATGGCTGTTGTTGTTGTGTGCAGTCTATCCAGACCTTCTGTTTCAGAGAGAAAATAAATGACCAATAGTTACATTACTGCTCATTTAGAAATTGAATGAATAAAACCTGAGATGTTCTGTCTGTCACTCTCTTGGTTATTTTAAGAATCCTCCAGTCTGTTCATTTAAATGATGCTTCGATGCAATGTGAACTTGTTATCCTTATTTGATATCTTTGTTGTTTTCTCAAGAACCAGAACTGCACAGCACCGCTCCCATCCATCTCATGCTCTTCTGTCTCTTTTGTGAGTTTTCCCCCAGCTCATCCTCATCCTCTTCATTAGTGCTTTTCTATTTTCTCTCTGTCTCTCTGTGTCTTTACTTTTGACTCCATATTGCCTGGGGTTTTGTTCCATTCCCCTTTTCATTCTCCCCTCCATCTGTTTCTCTGGGAGGTCGCCATTTATCCACAGAGGCCCTGCTTCCTGTTTCTGTGCCTGCTGAGATTCAGGCTTACTTGTGCTGGTATCCTTAGCTATTAGATCACATCATTGACACTTTTTCGTTGTTTTTTTTTTGTTTGCATTAGCTGCCATGATCCAACATAGCTGGGTTGTATGCATAGTTAGATTGCTTCTGTGCGTACATTTGCTGTAAAACGATGCATTAAAAAGTTCTTTTTATCTTAATCCCGTTGCATGATAAGGTTCTTTCTCTATCGTTGTATAGCAGAAACCATTATTCATCTTTAGCTCTTAAAACATGATGCTCTAAAACTTAAAAACCCTCAGTTGCTATTTCAGGCTTAGCTCATTGCTTGGAGATCAATCCTTTCTACTGTTTCTAAAAAATCTTTTTACATCACTAAGCATGAATCTCATCTGTATCTTTGAGGCAGTCGACCTCAGTTATCGCTGTAGGATTTGAATCTGGAAGCAATCCTCTTTTGACTTTCACAGTATATGACGAACAGGCTATAGCCATTCAGTCGTTGTTCATACAGGTTCAGGAACCTAGCTGCAGAGATTTGTTCCCACTCTTCCACAAGAGCATTAGTGAGGCACCGATGCTGGTGCTGAGATTGTGGCTTACAGAACAAATTAAGATGGCACTGACGATGAACTCTCTTTGGCTGCCCCAGGCTGACCAATCAGATGCTCTCTGGCCTAAACACAGGAAGATGTTTGTATTTAGTTGTGTGTAAACAGGAAAGGAAGGGACCTTTTTGATGACGAAGACAACACGCAGAGATAGAAAATCAAAACATCAACAGCTATTAGGTTTTATCAACTGTCCTCAGCGGTAATGATGCCCATTCAATTCAATGTTAGAGTCAAACACAGTGTTGTTGTCAGGCCCTAAAAAGCTAAACTGAAGCTCTGAGGAAAAGCATTTGGATGCTGCATGACTGTTCAGCAGGAATATTCTCATTAAGCCCACCTCAATTCTACATGTATTCTTGACACAACCTGCACTGCTGTTTGCATTCATGTATTCACTTTTTAAAGCTTTGTGACTTGATTGGGGATGCATACTATGCAGTATGTAGACACAGTGGGAAATGGTAGCATGAAGAGAGGGAGGAGGAAAAAACTGAAATTGTTAAGAGAGATGAAAAGAAAAGGAAATGCCAGAAATACAGCAGACCAAAGAGTTGTTATTTTAATGATGATTGCCCCAGTGAAACCCATTTGATGGGTATCCCAACTCTCATTTAAGCATTTTGTTTGTTGAACTTTCAAAACTTTTGCCTTTAGCAACTCAAGACTTTCATAATACTAATTGGTTGCATTCTAAAAATAGAAATAAAGAAGATGAAAAGCTGCATAGCCTGACTTCACCTCTAAAATGATCTCAGACGTCACCATAATTGTAATGATGTGTCTGTTATGGTGCTGCGTTGCTTGTATACTGTTGCAGTGGTCATAATCCCACTGTACAGTGTAGCATCACAGATAAAGATTATTTTGAGACCCAACCAGAGACCAGGGCAATAGTTTTTATTGTTTCTTCTTGAAAGAAATGTGTTGCAACTGAGGCAGCAGAAGAGTTTCCTCTATGGTCTTCTACGGTGTTTTAGTTGGTGTTTGAAGAATTGTTAATATACTGACTCCGCTGCATATTTGAACATGATTCAAATGGAGCTGCTTCTTCTAGTCAGTCTTCAGGGTTTTTTGTTATCTGCAATCCTGCAGGCTGGCGGTATCAACTAAGAATCTCAGGTTCACTGCTTTATTTCAGCTCATAAGCCGCATAAGTTGAGGTAAGGTGAGGATTATAACGTCATCTAATGTATTTGTAACTTTACATGTGTGTAAGGTGATGAGGGATCAGAGTTATGATGTTAAAAGGTTGTTTGCCTTTTGTGTTCAGTGAAGTGAGGACAAGCAGCTTACCCAGGTGGCCGCTGCTTCTGAATGGTTGCCACACACGACTGGATTATTACAGAAATGTATCATCGTCACCATATATAGAGAAACCTTTAAAGGGTTAAAAGTACCTTCAATCTTCAAATCCATGAAATCAGAAGAAAATCCAATCACTGCAGAGATCCTTTTTAACAGTACCTTTGTTTTTAGTTGGAGATTATTTTCTGTGGCATGTCAGATTTTTTTTTTTTAAGCTGCTTAACACTGAGCTATGAAATCACAAAACATAACCAACTCGAGGGATGAATCACTGTTGTCTACACATAACAGATGACAAAGAATCAATTTTTAGGTGCCTTGTTACAAGCAGTCTGTTGTAAAAACACATCATTTGTTCATCTTGATGCATGCTCATCCAGGTAAGTAAATCCCAAAAGTTGATTCTGTTCATCTGGATGCAGCGTTTTCAGTGGGAGAAACATTTCTTCACTCATCCAAGTGACTTCTTCAGTCTCTGCTGACTGCAGGTTTCCCCAATCTTATAAACAGTACATTTGCACAATGACTGAAACCAGGCCACTTAACAAACAATGGGCTTTGAGGTCAGATCCCTTGATCATTAATATGCAAATTGTCATGACCATCCAGGCTGGACATTCGTCAAAGCTGGGAAGGCGCCAAAAGAAAGCTCCAGCCGATCCAGGAGAGAAGGACAACCGATACCTAAGCGAAAACCCTTAGTGATCCTGTATGTGTCAGGAGTATCAGAACAGCTGAGATGCATTTTTTCTAAACACCGTGTCTCTGTGGCTTTTAAACCCCAAAACACGCTGTGCTGTTGTTTATCAATGGTCACCTCACCTCACAGCCCATTGTTCATTCAGTGGGCTAGTTTCAGTCATTGTGCAAATGTACAGTTTGTTACCGTTTGCTGCAGGGTCTACCTTACCATATAAAGCACCTTGAGGCGACTTTTGCTGTCATTTGGCGCTGTATAAATAAAACTGAACTGACTAAGGTTGTGGAAACCTGCAGTCGGCTGAGACTAAACAAGTCACTTGGATGAGTGACGAAACGTTTCTCCCACTGAAAACATTACGTCCAGATGAACAGAATCATCCTTTTGGGACATCATTTATTCCCATTTCTTTAGTTTAAGCTATGAAAAATACCAAAGATAACAGTTGAACAGGCATAAAATAGGATTTTTCCAACAACAAGGAGGCTCCCAAAATGCTGTTAGCTGAAAACTTGGTGCATGGTGTGCAGTGTATCCTCATTAGAAACGGTCTCAGTGGCTGTTACGAAATCATTCTTAATGAAAGGACTGAGAAAAGGCTGAATTACACAAGAACTGGACCGAAATTCACTGAATCCAAAATTTAATGATTTGATACAAATTATCATTAATTTGTATGGGGAATGTCAGGAGATTTTGCTAACTTAAGAAGAACGTTTACCTTAATGCATGGGTTTTATTTTGATTTCAATGTGTGTTTCAACGGTAAGCATCACCATGGGATAACGCTGAGCAAGTTTTGCAGTTCATATGAAATGAAGCTTGGCGTCAGTGTATTGTTTATCCCATATTTTGTCACAACTGAAGTCATTCACGCTAGAAGGAAAGGCTGTAGGCCATGAAGCAGGCCAGTCCAGTTCACTGTACTTCACTGCTGTGTTGTGGTCCACACACAGGCTGGTACGGTATAAATGTAGCCACTCTCTGAGGATGACATCATATTGCAGGATCTTATTAAAGGCCAGGCTATTAAACAAAACCTCACATCCAATATATCCATCTCCTCCCTCCTATTTCCTTCTCTGCTTCCTTCCTCTTATTCCTTCAGTTTCTCTTCAATTTTTCTTTCTGTGCTCTTTCACTCTTCTGTTAATTTGCATTAACCATGTATCCCCATCTCCATTAATCACTGTTCAACTTTATATGTACATGTCATCCTTGCCGCTGCCGTGCATCCCTCTTCTCACCAGCTCTCCCGCGCTTTCATTCATCAGTCTGTTGGCACTGAGACTGCAGACGTAAAAGCAACGTATTGTGTCTTTTGAAATAAATGTGAGAATCACAAATGCGAGTGGAGTCGGTAACAAATCCAGATAAGCTGGGAATAATACAAACCAGCAGCCGTCATGTTTTCAGTTATTACAGTTGATCATGTGCATTTTAAAATTGTTGCGCAATGCCCGTACAACCGGAAAAACATGCTGCAAGCCGTGCGTTATGGGTGTAGTGTATCCTGTTTTAACACATCACAGCACCTAAGGAAAGAAAATGATTAAAAGCAAAACAAAAAGTGAAACAAAAGAAAGGTGCATGAATTTGGAGTTGTAGTTTGGTCCCAGCCTATCTCTGTCCACGTGTTGTCCCTGTCGGAGACATATCCAAATAGCTATGGATGATCTATAAGTAAATATAACAACAAAAAGTGCATCTATGAGCAAATGTTTGTC
Source organism: Maylandia zebra (assembly GCF_041146795.1). Taxonomy (NCBI): domain Eukaryota; kingdom Metazoa; phylum Chordata; class Actinopteri; order Cichliformes; family Cichlidae; genus Maylandia; species Maylandia zebra. The sequence goes on from NC_135183.1 coordinate 9,712,897, forward strand.
TGTCAGTCAGATGTTAGAAAGACAGATGTTAGATAGACCATTAGCTTACTCCAATGGCACCAACTGTTAATGTTGATTGATAAGAGAAAGCTCCAATAAAATGATCGTGTAATTCAGACTGTCTGCTATCATTTACTTACTCATTGAATCTTTTGTTTAAAAAATGGCAGGAAAAAAACACGAGCCCAGGAGACTTAGTGACAGCACAATTACACCGCCCCAAGTATTTTCCACTGCTACACACACACATACACAGTGTTTCTGGTTCAAACTGGAAATAAAGTAAATTGTTGGATGTGCACCATGGTGCCAAGCCAGTGATCAGTTTAATATTTGCTGTAATGTGACACTTTGATTTTCTGTCATGTATGGAGACTCGGGGCAGGGGGTCTATTCTAATGACTTTAGAGAGGAAGAGAGCTAGTGTAGCCGCAGAGAGATAAAAATGGCACAGATATGATATTCCAAGTTTCCTGCATGGACATGGATTAGTAATTCCTGTTTGTGTGAGCGTGTTTGCTTTTTTCCTCAGTGTTCTACCTCAAACCTCTTCTTCTTCTTCTTCTTCTTGGATCAAAGCCTTCTTCTGAGAGCTTGTCCATGACGACCTTCAGTCTTCAGACTTTTAGCTGAAGACTGTCAGTTGAAACTTTACCTGTAACTGTACCTGAACCTGAGCCAGTACTGTTACCCCAGAGGCTGTGAGACATGTAAATATGTATTTATCATCATCATAACAGTTGCCTAACTTCGGTCATCATCATCATCATCATTACGTTGGCAGTGTTTGTCATGCTAAAAAATCTGATGATTCTTTTCTACATTTATTCAATTGTAACAATATCCCCGGCACCACAAACGCATCCCAAACCCTGACAGATCCTCCATCATGTTTTAAAGATGGAGGTAGACGCTCCTTGTGGTACCTCTCTCCTTTTTTCGGACCACGTTGACAGCAATTTTAACTAAAAGTTGCCAATTTGGATCCATCGCTCTACAAGTCTTGTTGCCACAGACTTTCAGTCCAGTTCTTGTGTAATTTGGCAAAACCTCAGCCCTATTCTCCCTGTTTCCCTCAGTTAATAAGGACTTTCTGACAGCCACAGAGACCATTTCTGATGAGGCTTCGGTGAACAGTAGATCAACTTAAAGGGCCAGTTGCTTCTCTTAGGGGCTTTGCTGTTTCCCCCTACTTCTTAAGTAGAATAGAATAGAATGCCTTTATTGTCAATATACAGTTGTACAATGAGATACAGAGCATCTCCTACTCAGTGCAAACATGAAGGGGGGGGGGGGGGGGCTGTGTTATCGGTGCATGTGTGAGTTCAGGGTGGTTATGGCTTTGGGGAGGGAACTGTTTTTGAGTCTGTGGGTTTTTGTGTTGATGCACCTGTAGCGCTTCTCTGAGGAAAGCAGGCTGAACATGTTGAAACCAGGGTGGGAGCTGTCCTTGATGATGTTTGCTGCTCTGCTGAGACAGCGGGAGGAATAAATGTCCATCAGGGAGGGGAGAGGGCAGCCGATGATCTTCTGTGCTGTCTTGACCACACTCTGAAGCCTCACTCTATCCGCCTTGGTGCAGCTGCCGTACCATACCGTGATGCAGTAGGTTAGCAGGCTCTCAATGGATGAGCAGTATAAGGTCAGCAGCAGGTTGGAGTTCAGCTTGTACTTCCTGAGGACTCTCAGGGAGTGCAGCCACTGTTGGGCCTTCTTGATGACCGCTGAGATGTTGTCTGTCCAGGAGATGTCAGCAGAGATGAGGACACCAAGGAACTGGAAGGTGTGGACCCTCTCCACACATCCACACACTCCCCGTTGATGTAAACGGGGGCCAAGTCAGTGCTGTGTCTCCTGAAGTCAACAATGAGCTCTTTGGTTTTCTTAGTGTTCAGTGCCAGGTTGTTTTCTGAACACCAGGCTGCCAACTTCAGGACTTCCTCTCTGTAGTCTGCCTCGTCTGCCTTTGAGATGAGTCCGACTACCGTGGTGTCATCAGCAAACTTGATGATGAGATTGTTGTTGTGGGTCGGACTGCAGTCGTGGGTGTAGAGAGAATACAGGAGGGGGCTCAGCACACAGCCCTGTGGGGAGCCGGTGCTCAGTGTGCGAGTGGAGGAGAGATGAGGGCCAGGTCTTACAGTTTGGGGTCTGTTTGTGAGAAAGTCCTTTATCCAGGCACATGTGAGAGGAGGGAGGGCAAGAGTGACCAGTTTGGTGATGAGGATGTCCGGGATGATTGTATTAAAGGCTGAGCTGTAGTCCACGAAGAGCATTCGGACGTAGCTCTGCCGCTGCTCTAGGTGACTCAGCACAGCGTGGAGGGCTGTGGCGATGGCGTCTTCTGTGGATCTGTTTGTGCGGTATGCAAACTGGTGGGGGTCGAATTCTGGGGGGAGGTAATCCTTGATGTGCTGAAGGACTAGTCTCTCGAAGCATTTCATGATTACCGGTGTGAGGGCGGTAATCATTCAGGCTGGAGATGGGAGACGTCTTTGGCACTGGGATGATTGTGGCTGATTTTAGACAGGATGGGATGGCTGCCTGATCCAGTGAGAGGTTGAAGAGTCTGGTGAAGATGAGGGTGAGCTGGTGGGCACATGCTCTTAGTACCTTGCCAGGTACTCCTTCTGGACCGGCCACAAGTAGTACTTTACTTGCGGCCGTACAAGTAGCACCGCAAGTCATGTACTTTCAGTATCTGAAAGTACATGACTTTCAGATACTGTTCATGCTGTAGGGAATTTTTAGGCTTTACACTTTTTTATGTTCCATTTTTCCTAACATTTTTTTTTTCATGGACATGCTGCACAACATGCCAAGACATTCCATGTTTTCAGCGTATAACCCTTTGGGAATCACCTGTTGGTATGAAAATACAATTTTAATACTAACCTGTGTTAGAAGCAGTTTGACAAACATACAACCAGCATAAAACCAGTGTTATGTCTACACAGCCAGTGTTGTTTAGACACAACACTGGTTTGTCCATACAGTTAGGTGTTTTATGCTCAAATGATGCAGGTCAGTGAGGTCAGTGACGGATACAAGGACTAGAGCAGCGGTCCCCAACCCCCGGGCCTGGGACCAGTACCGGTCCGTGAGTCGTTTGGTACCGGGCCGCGAGAGTTGAGGCTCAGGTGTGAAATGTATAGTTTTCAGGGTTTTTATCGGTTTTCAGCTTTATTTTGTTATCATTTTTATCGTTAACTCGGTTTTCCTTGGTCTTTTCACGTGTGTTATGAATAAATCTTCTTTTTTTTCGGTACCGGTACTAGTTTTATTTTGTTGTATTTATCCGCGACACCTTAAAGGCTGGTCCGTGAAAATATTGTCGGGCATAAACCGGTCGGTGGCGCAAAAAAGGTTGGAGACCGCTGGACTAGAGTGCAAATGAGTGAAAAAGCAGCCAATGTCCAAAGAACCATTTGGAAATCCCTTCAGAACGTCTGGAGGAATATTGCTCTGGGCCATTTGAAAAAAATTAGAATAAAGTCCTGCTGCTTGGATAAATAAATAGCTCAAGACATTTGTACTGACATTTAAATGATTGAAATGCAAAAGTATAGAATAAACTGACTGAGTGTAGCAGTAATGGGTTAAAAAGAAAAAAGGTTTAGTTTAGATAAGTTTATGCGTCACTCAGAGGTGTGTGTGTCTGTGGGTGCGTGTGCGTGCGTGTACTTGTCTACGTTAGGTGAAGGTGTGCATAGAGGCCGGTCTGGGTAGCTGGGCGGTGTCAGGATGATGACATTTCTTTGAATGACTCTGGACGAAGGCAAGAAAGGAAGTGATAAAGGAGAAAATCACAGAGGAGGCAGACGCAGACAGAGGCTGTGTGCGGGCTTGTTGTTTGAGCAAACAGAAGAGACTTAACTATAGTGTGCGTGAGTTTTAATGTGTCTGCTATGAAGTTTGTTATTGAAGATCAGAGAAAGGTGGCAGGATGGAGAGACCAAGCAGCTGTCATGTAAGTGTGTGTGTGTGTGGTGTTTGGGGTGTGTGTGTTGTGGTTCAGGTGGTTGTGTTGACTCGACATCCCGTCAGGGTTAACAGAGCTGTCTGTCCTTTACTTTCCATTTAGGCAACCTTTTTGGGCTTTGCTGGGATTAAAGTGGCTGATCAATAGTTTCAGTAATTTCACTGGAATTAGATTACAGTCCTGGTTTCTACCTATCCCGGCTCTGCGGTGTTTTATTTGGTGTTGTTTTACTGTAGAACAGCAGAGGCGACTTTAAACAAATCAGTCAAAAGTTTCCTATTTTTTCCTGCTTCCTTTTTTACTTTGTTGAAATAAATAAATAAATTAAATATGTGGATGTTGAATTTCTGTCATCTGTCTTTGGGTTTCTCAGCTATGCAGGATAAAGTTACAAAATCAGCTTTTTCTGCTTTTATTCCAGTTCTCCAGAGATCAGTTCATCCTGGACTGTCCTTCAGAGAAACTTCGCAAGGAGCTCGAGGAAGAACTGAAGATGGACTGCGAGGAGCCGAGAAGTCACGCGTGGTACCACGGATCGATTCCCAGACAGGTAACACTGCTCGCACACAAATCTGAGTCACAAGTCCCTCCTTTTAAAAGCCAGGTTAGAAACTTGTTGAACCAGATTACCTATTATTAGTCTTCCATGCTACACACATGGTGCTTACAGGAAGACTGTTGCGTAAAGAGTGGCCCCTGCAGCAGCGCTGACAGAAAGAAAGGCTTCATTCTGTATGGTGTGTTTATGTGTGTTGTGTGTGCGCGCATATGTGAGAGAGAGATCTTGTGTGTTCCCCTGAAAACCAGCACTGAGATGTAATCTTTTTTAATAAGCTGCTTCCCTTGGCTAAGCTAAACCACCGTTCTAACTTATACAAACATTTGCTTAATTAAAGTCTGAAACTGTGGATGACAGAGAGTGTATGTGTTCGAGAAGAGCGAGCGAGAACCAATAAATGTAACAAGGCAGGGAAATAAAGAGCACTGCATGTGTAAACGGTCAAAGAAATATCGGGGTTTTTTTAATCATATAATAAATGAAAGTCAAATTTATTTTTAAAGTGCATTTAACAGTGCTTTATAATACTTTATAACACATCCAACAGTTGACACTGGCCAAGGTGCTCTTTAAAAGACAGAATGGATAAAAATAAGTAAAATACATGCTAGTAGGTGGTAAATATAAACAGTCATGGCTTACATAGGCACATATAATGACCATAAGAATCAAAAGCCAATAAATAAATATATGTGTTCAGTCTAGTTTTATCAGTCATTTGAAGGAAATGCTGTTCCACAGTTCAGGGGCAAACACAGAGAGTAGACTGAGCTGGAAGGAGCTAAAACAGGTGAAATATGATCTCTTTTTTTCTTCTTCTTCTTCTTCGGGTGCCTGTGAGGAGCCTACAACTGACTGAGACCCGTGTAAAGTGATTTGCAGTAGTCCAGGAGGAGGAGATTAGGTCATGAATGACAATCTTGAGATCTCTTATGGAAAGAAAAGGCTTAATTTTCTTTCCATAAGAGAAGGCTAATTTTTAACCACCGAGTTACTTTGATAATAGGTCTCATTTTTTCTGTGGTAAATGATAAACGGGGATCAAGCTTGTCAAAAATGTTGTCATTTGACTTGTGCATTGATAGATGCACAAAAACACTGAAAAGTTTTCTGGATTAAAGCTTTATTATTTTGATTTCCCATATAAAGGTTTTAGCGTGAAATGAATGTGATTCTACATGAAACTGTCCCTTAAGCGTCTAGGTCACTAACTGGATAAATTGGAATGGTCCTCGTGTCTTACATAACCATCACTAAGCTCGCAAAGCTGGTACTAGCCTACCATTAAACGTTTGTATTGTAAACAATCACTGTGGGCCACTGTAGGTGTTCGTGTGTGTGTGGGCCGGTTATTATGGGCTCCTAAATCTGTTTGAACAGTCACGTGATGCAGGCTGGGCTTTCTCAGGGGCCAACATCATCTATGAATTTTCAGGTTAGGACATGTCTTAAGGTTAAGGTAAGGGTAACGGTTAGGCATGTAGTTGTTATCGTTAACGGTAAGTCACCAGGAAGTGAGTGAGACAACGTAAAGTCCTCTAATGTCATGGCTGCGTAAAGTTGAGTGTGCCCGTGTGTCACTTATTTCTTTTTGCAGGTTGCAGAAAACCTGGTGCAGCGAGATGGAGACTTCCTGATCCGTGATTCGCTGTCTTTACCAGGAAGTTACGTTCTCACATGCCAATGGCGAAACACTGCTCAGCACTTTAAAATTAACAAGAAGGTACATATGAGCTTCCAGCTACACTGAGGTGAATATTTGACTAGAGTATATAAAAGGTACAATAGCTAGGTCTGTTATTTTGCCTGTCGCCTTCAGGTCGTGATGCTGAATGAAGCTTACTCCAGAGTTGAGTACCGCCTAGACAGAGAAGGGTTCGACAGCATCCCTGCACTCATCAGATACTATGTTGGCAACAGAAAACCTGTCTCACAGGTGGGTTTAGTCACTATTTTTCTTTTAATTAATCTTGCTTCAAAGTTTATTTTATACTGTTATTGTTCTGGTTGGTGGTTTTCCTCATTATAGCACATAAAAGAAAAACTTTTGGTAGTTAATAGTAAGTTGTGTTTAAGTGCTAAGAGTTTCAAGCTTGTGAGATAAATATAGTCGCAGATAAATAAAATATGTTGAGGTTTCTTTAGGTCACCTTATCTGTTCTTCCGCCCACACATTGAAGGTGGTAGGGGCCATCATCTTCCAGCCAATCAACCGGGGGCTGCCGCTGCGCTGCTTAGAGGAAAAGCACGGACTGTCGAGCAGTCACCGGGAGAGGCTGATGTCGCAGGAGAGGCGGAACCAGAAACGCCTCAGCCTCAATATTACCAACGGACACACATACGACAACACACAGGCCATGCACGACAGCACACACTGCCAGGACAATGGCATTGCCCGAGGCAGCCAGCTCAGGTTTGCGCTCTAGAAACACACGCAAACACACTAATTAACACCTGAACACTGTAATTCCTCGCTGGCTCTCATAACGTGGTTGTTGTTCCACTGAGCATGTGAGATTTCTTGGATTTGATTAATATAAGCCTATTACTGCAAGTGGATAGTGGGCTACAGACCAAATACCAATCTGTCTGCTGTGTTTGAATAGTAGAGACCCACCTTTGCACAGTCTCCACCTCCACACATCGTTCTGCTTTTAAGGTTTTACTCTTTGCACTGAGCTGTTTACATTCAATCGTTCTGACTGAAGTTCGCACATACACATGTCCCATACACATCATACGTCCTCTGTAAATGAAGAGCTGTTGTCTGTGTGCAATTTCAATGCACACAGACATTAAACAGGGTTCTGTATCTATCTGAGAGAGGTCAGACCAGCTGTGAGGGGATAATAAATACAGAGCTGAGAGTAAAACAGAACACAGAGATGAACAAGAGGATATATGGACAGAGAAAAGGCTTTTTAAAAAGTCAAAGAAGGGATGAAAGGATTAGTGTTTATAACGTGATTTACTTTTTTTTGAATACTAATGGTACCTTTTTATTATTATATTGGAAATATTTGTAAGAGGTTTATCCGATGCCCATGTGTGAGTGGGATGTTTTTATCGCCCTTCCTCCTCTTTCAGGTTGAAGGATCGCTGCGGCAGCCAACCAGCAAGTCTCAATCAAGTCCAGGAGCGGCGACACCCACTCAAGGCGCACCAATCAGAAAGCTTCCTTCCTCTTGGTAAGTAAAAGCTAGGAGGTTCTGAAAAGCTGTGTGACCTTTGAGGAGAGGCTGAAAGTTTTTATTATAATTACACATCTGTATAATAAACACTCAGAGAGAGCTGAGTGTAAAAGCGAAGCTGTCGATTTACCACTCGACCCAAACTCCTCAGCTCTGGTAGAGACCGAAAGAATGAGGTCATGGACACGAGCAGCAGAAAGGAACTTTCTCCAAAGGGCAGCCGTGCTCTCTGTAAGTCAGAGGTCAGCAACCTGCAGCTCACGAGCCACGGATTAGGATTACATCTCTCCAATTAACTCTAAAAAGTTTAATACATAAACTATATGTACTAATTTATGCTCTTCCAATTACATCTGTTATACACTCGCATCCACAGTCACACGTGTCTGCCGGTTGTTTTGGGGGGTTTTTCTCGCCACCGCTCCTCCACATCAAAAGGAGCCCATTGAGGTGGTTTGAGTGTCTGACAAGGATGCCTCCTAAGTGAGGTGTTTGGGGCATGTTCTGCTGGGAGGATGTCTCAGGGCAGGACGTCCAGACATGCTGCAGAGATGATAAGCTAGAGGGGGTCTGGGGAGAGAGCGGTCTGGGTTTCTCTGCTTAGGCTGCTGCCTCCATGAATCGGTTAAGTGGAAGAAAATGAGATTAATAGATCTTAGTGGCTTGAAGTATTTTGAATCCTTTATTTTTCTCTGTATCTGTTGTATCTAATTTTTACAAACTGATCTAATGTATATGAGACCTCAAAAACAAAAGTGGGAATTCTAATCAACTCAGTGCCTTTTTTTAAAAATTATTTCCTTTCCTCCCCACCTCCACCTCATCTTTTCCTTTTTTTTTGTAACCTTTTTTTTAATTTATTTCTATTTACCCACTGTCTCATTATCTTCTCTTTCATCTCTTTAACTCCATCTTCTGTAATTTTGTTCCGTCTTCAGGATCCAAACCGCAGCCCCTGCAGACACCTGACTCGCTCCTTCCCAGCCCAAACTCCAAGTCGCCGGTGTTTCGGACAGGCAGCGAGCCACTGCTGAGCCCCTCTTTCCCACGGAAATCAGCAGAGCCTCTAGCAGGTATACAAATATTTTGGTGGAGAAGAACCAGCAGTATACAGATGAGTTTCTTCAGCGATAATTGCGTTTATACAGACGAATCCCTGAAGACTTTTACGTATAGTGGTTCATATAATAGAAAATGGTAAATGGCCTGTATTTGTACAGTGCTTTACTAGTCCCTAAGGACCCCAAAGCGCTTTACACATTCAGTCATTCGCCCATTCACACACATTCACACACTGGTGATGGCAAGCTACATTGTAGCCACAGCCACCCTGGGGCGCACTGACAGAGGCGAGGCTGCCGGACACTGGCGCCACCGGGCCCTCTGACCACCACCAGTAAGCAACGGGTTAAGTGTCTTGCCCAAGGACACAACGACCGAGACTGTCGAAGCCGGGGCTCGAACCAGCAACCTTCCGATTACAAGACGAACTGACAATTCTTGAGCCACGATCGCCCCTAATAGAGTCTATTAAGCCTAACAATTGCAAGACATGTGATACAAATAGGTGTTTGGCTTTATTTGTAGTATTACTGTCCTCTTTATCAGTATTAACTTTTAATGTTAACTGTAAAATAGATTAAAATAGATTTGCTTGGTCATAGTGCATAAAATGTACAGTATAGAGCAGCACTCATGCTAGACACAGAGCTACAAACAGAACAATTGAGAAAAAAACTGCAATTAACAAAAGCAGCCTGAGCGCCCACAGCTCTGCCAAGACTAAAAGTTCCCTATACAGGTTGTATAAATCAAGTCCCAAAGGACAAGGATGGCCTGATCCAGGGATTGAGTTTGATATTTTGTTGAGAACATCATGATGATGTCTCCAATTTTTGTTTTGGTATGAATTTATAAAGATTAGATGCAAGATGACAAGTTTGCCCTGCGTCATAATGACGGTTTATGGACAAATCCAAAATGTACTGACTTCTAAATGTTGGTACTTTTCACCTCTTTCTTTATTTTTAATCCTGCAAACAAAACCACTTTATCACTTTGATGGAGGAAAAAATGACAAGAATAGCAATCGAGGATGAAATAAAGTAGCCTTGGTCCAGGCATCTGAACGGTATAGAAATAATGAAGCTAAACAAAGTGGCAGTTTGGACTGATTATCAGGCTAAAAATAACTGTGTGGTGCTTGCTAGGAGCCAATAAAAGCCCACGTGGGGTTTTTAAAATTAATCAGCCGTTGTGCCTTCCTAAGTATGTGGGTGTAATATAATACACTCTCCCGGGCTGCTCCTGCCATTGCTTGAATGTTAGACAATGAATTTTCCTCCTGTTCTGCTGGGGCTCTGTGCTCTAATTCACAATCTGATAATATAGCTGAAATCTGAGTGTGATGCATGCTTTTCATTGTATTTGAATTTAAATAATAATATCTTAAACATGTTAAAAAGTCAGAGGGGTTGTAATATTAGATACTTAAAAACGTTCCAAGTCTTTATATGTATAAAAGCCAAAACAGCTTTTGTGTAACTTTTACGGCACTCGTGTTCCTCCAGGCCAAGCGATCCGGGGCTCTGACAGCCAGCTGTGTCCTAAACCGCCTCCCAAACCCAGCAAGGTTCCTCTGGCTAGGCTGGCTCACTCCTCTTGTCCTCAGGCTAGAGTTCCCTCCTCCAGCTCCTCAAACCTCACAGACACCTCCTGTGTCTCTCCCAGACTGGCTGCACCTCCACAGGAGCCCAGACGTGTAGAAACCCCTGATTCTTCCTGGGCGGGTGGAGGTATCCTTTTATTTTATATATCTTTTTTAAATATATTTATGCAAAGTTATTTGATTATTATTGGATGGTAAACATCTGTTTACATCAATATTGACTTTTATTTTCAAATGCAACATTATAGATGGATGTGTTTGTTATTCCACAGCCACTGCAGGCCCTCCTGTTCCTCCAGTGAAGCCCCTGAAATTGCAACATCTACGGCTGCCTGCAGACTCCTGCTGCTCCTCTGGGTCTCTAGTTTCACCTGCTGATGCTGCTAAGTGTCCCGATTCAGAGACAATAACAGGACAGGGTGAAAGACTGCAGCCCAGCCCTGCAGACCTGAGGTCCTGCAGCCCTCTGGAGTGGGAATCGTCAAACTCTGCTAACCCCATCACAGAGCACAGCCGTGAAGCTCAGCTAACACTCTGCAGCTATGTGGAGAGACTGAAGAGAGAAGGGGAGATGGGGAAAGAGGAGGAGGAGGTGTCAGGAGACAGAAGCTCCTACCATCATGCTATCGCAGCCTTGGAAAACACCAGTGAAGAAGAGGATGAAGATGCAGGGAAAGACGAGGAGAAGGATAAGAGGAGGAAAAAAGAGAGGAGTAGTTTTCAGCGGCCTGTCATAGAGACGGAGTCCATGTTCAGGCCAGCAGAGTTCGACTCGCGACTTCTGCCTCTAGAAAACAAACCACTGGAGATGGCGGTTCTGAAGAGAGCAAAGGAGCTGGTGCTCAGCCACAATCACCACAGCCTAGCCAGACACCTGCTGATGGCTGACTGCCAGGTATACATACACTCTCTCTAAACCTAAATATAACAACCGTAATTTATTTTTCACATGGTTATATCCTCCTCCGCAAAGTCATTATCTTTCGTCTTCCTGATTTTTTTCTTTTTATAGACTGATTTTCTGGATGCTTTAGAGCTTTTCTTTTTTTAATTAGTTAGTTGGTCGTGACTACTATATATATATATATATATATATATATATATATATATATATATATATATATATATATATATATATATATATATATATATATAAACAAAAACAAAGGAAGCTTGTTATGAAACAACTACTTAAGTAGAAAGTGAGCAGTGAAAAAGAAGGAAAATAAAAGAATATTTCTATTTTCTGTTGCCTGCGTTGTTGACTGTGAGTAGGGAAGAGGTTAAAGTGGGATTGAGCGTGTGGTGAAACTCTAACATCAGCTGTCGTCGCTCAGCGTGGAGAAAAGAATCACAATTTCTATTGAGGGCTGCAGTGAGTTTCTTTGTGTACAGGCTGTGATCAGCTGATCTGGGCTACTGCTCTGAGGTTTACTGCCCTTTGTGGATTTACACACCTCAATTTAAGATGTAAGCAGATGTTTTATGAGTTGTCCTGTTCCATCCTCTACACTGTTTGTACTGTCTTTATATTAGACAGTATAAAATTGGTGAAGGTGGAATTTGATGAATGAATCTCAGCATCATTAGCTTAACTTCAAATTCATCTGTGCTGTACCTGATATAATCTAACTCTGACCATGAAACACAGCCACTGTGCACCAGTCACACACTGTTCTTTACTTTTAATCCATCACAGTACAGCAAACTAACCTGTTTTTATCTTCACTAACTGCAGAGGATCTTCATCCAATTCTTAAAAAACAGTCTGCCTCAGTTTGATTAGCAGTAGTTTCGCATTATGATAAAGCGTAATGTGACATGTGCACACATAATATTTGGGTTAAAACATGAGGATTTATATTAAAGCTTTTCCAGTATATCAAATCCCACTGAGCATGCTTACCTGTACATCTAACCTGTTCTTCCTCTCCTGTCCTGTCTTATCTTTCTCCATCTCTGGGTGAGCTCTTTCTTTTCTCTCCTTGTGAAATACAGCAGCTGGACCTTTAGCTAGCAACACACTGTGCAACAAACTGCACACAAGCAGTTTGTGTGCTTGCTGATGTTTGTTAAGCTGATAGAATTATTTAAAAAAGATACTCGTTTTGCTCCTCTCACTCTTCGTTCCTCCTTTGTAGCACTTGTGCACACCTGCAGTCGTTCGGGTGTCGTGCCCAAAAAGCACAAAACAAAAAAACTCACCCCAAAACACCAGCCCACTTTAATTCCCGACTATGGTACATGATTTTACCTCTTTCGTCTTTTTATACAACCTCGTGATTAATACACAAACAGAATTGTCTTTCACGTGTTACTGTTTAGGCTCAAATTGGTTTGATGGAGTGACGTAAAAAAAAGGTTTGCCTCACACCTCAAAATGCATCAAACCAATAGTAACGAGCCTGTTTTGAAAATGTAAGGAGAAGAAAGTACAGATTTTTATTTAAGAGAGTAAAAATAAAAAGTTGTCAGAAAGATAAATAGTCAAGATACCTGAAAATTCTACTGAAGTACAGAAACTAAGTATTTGTACTTCATTACTTCCCACCTCTGGCAGTAACTGATGGTTTTAGAATTTAGTAAATGTACTAGTGCTGCAAAGACCCGGTATGATTCATTGTTAATAATAACATATCAGAAAGTGCTGCAAACAGCATCACCGTGCTGGGAAAATGAAAACTGACACTGACGCGTGCATTTAATCTGCAGGTAAACATGTTTACTGCTGCTGTGACACACAGATCCTCTCTGTGTGTATGTGTGTGTGTGTTTGTGCACTATAGAGAATTAGATTTCCACCCTGCACCTGATGATGCTGCTGCAGAACAAAAATGATCTTCATGATGCAGAGACACAACCAAATAAAATGTTTTGCCTCATCCAAACACATGCGCTAGGCACATCCAATGAAGCAGGGTGACAAACTATAACAGAAAACTGTTCTAACAGCTACTTGTAAAATTTCTTTTCTTCCCACCAGGTTGCCAGGATACTGGGAGTGACTCCAGAGCTTAAAGGTCAAATGGGCGTGTCCTCCGGTCTGGAGCTGGTGACATTGCCGCACGGTCGTCAGCTGAGGCTGGACCTGATGGAAAGGTAAATACACTGTATTGGTTAGCTCTTTTGGGGTAGTAGCAGACACAATTCAATTCTCTTCTGTTTTGATTGTATAGAACCAAATCACAACAGCAGCCGCCTCAAGGGGCTCTATACTTTAAGATAAAGATCCTACAATAAAACAGTCAAATGACCCAGTACGAGCAAACACTTGGCGACACTGGCAAGCAAAAAGTCCCTTTTAACAGGAAGAAACCTCCAGCAGACTCAAGGAGGACAGCCATGACCAGTTCTGGGTGAGGGGAGGAAGACAGGACAAAGACGAGATGTGGGCGAGAGCCAGAGATTAATAACAACTAATGATTAATTGCAGAGAGGTGTATAAAGACATGGAGAGTGATGAACAAAGCTCAGTGCATCATGAGAAGCCCGCAGCATGACTAAGGGACTAGTTGTTAGAAGTTTGAACTGAAGCTGATATACCACCATTAAACATGGTGGTATATCAGTATATCGTACAGGGGAACCCATCGTGGAACTCGCCCCTCCAGGCAGTGAGGTCTGTAGTTAGACTACTGCACCGCTGGACGATCAGATAAGGAACAAAAGACATTGCTGTTGGGGGCTGTTTGTAATCCACCCATCTCCTCCATCTGTCTCCTAGGCACCACACCATGGCAATAGCTGTTGCTGTGGATATTCTGGGATGTACGGGTAGCGTGGAGGAGCGGGCTTCCACTTTAAATCGCCTCATTCTGGTTGCTATAGAGCTGAAGGACACGGTTGGGGACCTGTTTGCTTTCACAGCCCTGATGAAAGCTCTGGACCTGCCTCAGGTAATGAATGCCTAGCCCTAAACCCTAAGCATAACCCAATCGTAACAATGACACTAAAGCCACATTTTGAGTCTCAAAAATGCCTTCAAACTTGTGGGAACTGGATTTTGGTCCCCATAAATTTAGTAAACTTCCAATTTATGGTCCCCACAATGATATGAATAGACACACACATGAATATGACAACTAGAATCTCTCTATCATGTAAAAAAACAAAAAGGAGAGATTTAATTGTAGTTTGAAACTCTTAAAGTTGATGTTTGTTGTTGATGTAGATCAGTCGTTTGGAGGAAACATGGACGACTCTACGAAGGAATTTCACACAGACCGCTATCAGCTACGAGAAAACACTCAAGCCTTTCTACAAGAATCTGTACGAAGGCACCGGTAAGAGGACAAACACAGCCTATAGCCACTGATAACAGCTTAAATATATAATATGTATTATTTCCCAAAAAAAGAAAAGAAATTACATCAAATCATCATTTAGACTTACAGGAAGTGTGAGGCTGTGTTTTTGGGACTCTCTGAAAATGTAGCATCCAGGTTACATGGTCTCCATCTCTGTGTTAGTCAGGGCTGTATTAAGGGTATCGAGGATGTGCATGTCACTTAGAATCCAGACACCACACGACTGACTTCATAGTTTTCATCAACAACCTTTGTTTTTCCTGGTGAAAGTAAGATGATGAGCAGGTCTGGACTGGGACAAAAGATTGCCACGGCATTTTTGCTCCAGGCAGCCCACCTCACTCTCCGCTAGCAACAGCAGCCTCCTGTGACTGTGAGGGTTGTTGTTGATGCTACTGTTAACGGTACAGCAGCAGCAGCCCGATAACTAAGGTGTCAGCTAATTTGACACATTTTGGTGCATATGTTTTTGCTTTATTTTTATTTTTCTCTCTTAGTTTTGCCCCTAAATCTTTTCACTTTTCTTTGGCCAGCAACCAATTCTTCCACACTTAACTTTAATCTGCATGAACACACAGGGAAGGTAGGGGAAGGGCCGGTTGCCAAGTTGATCGTAGCCTGTATGACTATATCGAAAAGAACAAAATGTATATATTATAACAACAAACATGTCGTGTTCGAAGTCACTTAAATAACCTCGCTTCCCCATTTTAAAGTTCAAATTAAACTTCAGCAGGTCGCCTTGACCACGTCTACATGACTAAATGCATCAAGTTGCTGCCATGTGATTGGCTGATTAGACATTTGTGTAAAGGAGCAGTTGAACAGGTGTGCCTGATACAGTTGCTGGTGAATGTGAGAATTTGGATGATAGCATTACTGTAATTTAAAATATATATATCCTATTGTTCATAAATGAAACATCATCAAATAAATTGAGTATATTTTGTTTCGTCTTTTTAATAAAATACATGGGGTAAGTAGATCCTAAGCATTGTCTTATAAAAGGGTTACTGTTGCTATAAAAAACCCTTTTGTTCAAATTCAGCCAGTAAGGATGAACATTGCATTATTTTTTTTTCTATATTTACAGTTTAAAAAAAGCAAAAGTCAGTGTTTATGTTTTTTATGGCGCTCATAAACTCTACTAACCTCACTCTGCTGCAGCCTCCTCTCCTCCGGTGGTCTGTGTGCCCCTCCTCCTGCCATTCCTCACGCTGATGGAGCGTCCTTCAATTGCACCTGACGGGGTGGAGCTCTGGGAGACCAGCGACCAGGGCTGTGACATCATGCTGCGCCACCTGGAGGCTGCACGCAACGTTGCACGCAATGCGCACGGCTACACTGCCAATGCACAGAAGATCTTACAAGGTAAACACCAGAAGAGTCCACCAAATTCTACCAAAAACGGGCGTTACGTGTTCCTTTAAAAACAAATGAATAAATAAAATCCACCTGTGTGTTTGTTCTTTAGGGTTTCAGTGTGACGACGATCTGCTCGAAGTTTTTAAGACAGACTTTCAGCTGCGACTGCTCTGGGGAAGTCGCGGAGCTACGGTCAACCAATCAGATCGCTACAACAAATTCAACCTCATCCTCACTGCGTTGTCACGGAAACTGGAGCCTCCATCTACAACACCAACCATAATCTGACTTCTTCTACGCGAACACAGCAGAACAGAAAAGACAGGAAGTGATTAGTGAGCCAATCAGGATCATCAGGAGGATCACTGTTCTCTGAAGGCGCTCAGCAGCACAGCAGGCGGGAACGTTCACCTTCAGGTCAATGTGCTCTGATGGAATGTGAACCAAAGCCGGGCTCATTTCATTCATGAAAAGCTTCAGAACATCTGTGAAAACTGAACTCCTTTTTTTCAGTCCAGATGTTCACTGTCCCGTCAGGTCAGCTTTAATTATGTAGCCCAATATTACACATCCCAGGTTTGCCTGATGGCTTTTTAGAGTGAAACAGCTTCTGATTCCCTTTGTCTGAGAAAAGGATTAAGGGGAATAAATACAAATTTTAGGAAGGAGAAAGAATGAATTTACAGTACGGACAATCACCAGAAAAAAACCTTTACAGCTAAGTAGTTTCAGTCAAATAAAACACTGGAAAGCTCAAAAAATATTACCGCTGTCATGACACACTAGACTGAAAAGTGATGTCTGCACCCAAACCCCTCAGACACATCTCGCTTTTAACTTTTTTAATCAGACTGATGCAGTGGAAGCTATTTCAGGAAGTGATGTGAACACTGATCCACTTTTAAATTGATAAGTTAATATCACATGGTTGTGTTTAACTTTGCAACAGTGGATTTGAGACTAACTTAGGTAAACTGATTCATACTCATTCATGTTCATTCATTTTCAGTGGAACAGCTGTCCATCGTTTCCAGCTGTTTTAGTCGGTCTATATCACTGTTTTGAAAATCAGGGTGTAGAGGGGGTAACAAGAAAAGGGTCTGTGTACTGTCTGTACACAAATCACTTGTGCGTCTAATTAGAATGACTGATGAGCAGCAGCACGGTGGTGCGGGTGTCATCTCACAGCAGGTGGGCCTTTGCGTGTGGAGTTTGCATGATCTCCCTGTGCTTGCATGGGTTTCCTTGCACAGTCCCAAGACATGCACTTCAGGTGAAATGGTCTTTCTACACTGACTGTAGGTGTGGTTGTCTCTCTGTGTTCAGGGTTTAAATGGCCTGGTAAAAAAATAAATAACGCCACATTGTCGTTCTCATACTGTACATTGCTCCAGCAGCTGTTTTTAGCCTTTGTCTGCAGTGCTCTCTTTAAGATGACTAACGTGTGTGTGTGTGGTCATTTCTGTCAGATGATGTTGCTCGATGTCGTCAGTGTACATTAGCAGGTTGAAAAATGTCACACCTGCGGCACCTGAACAAGTGATAGAGAAAAAGGACGGACGATTTCCAACAGTGTCAGAATTGTATTTTTGTTCTGTTTTCTGTTAGCCTCATTAGCTTTGCACTATTATGCTGGTATGTTACATAACAAATATATATAATAATCAGGGCACTTTAAATCTATGTGGCCATTTGCTACAAACACCGCTCACCCAGCAATAAAAGAGGTAAATATCTGAGATGATGAATTCTTCCACTCAGCAGGCGACAGAAGGAATCAGCAGGTAATCATTTTTTGCGAGCAGAAAGTCATGATCTGTGTGCCTGAGTAATGTGTTTGTACAGACACACACGCAGAAATAATGGAAATATGTTAATAAGCAAGACATTAAAGCTGTACATATTTAAAGCATGTTAATAATAGACTGTAAATACTTTCTGTAGATGACTGTTTAAGAAAAAAAAACGTGCTGATAAATTTTAATGTTTATATTATTATGAACTACTGTGGTAAGATTAAATGCCATAAGCACGATCTGGAGAAGTTGAGCGTGTTACCATTGAATGTGTGCACTGTCATTGTTCTAAAATCTTCCACAAACTTCCACTGAAACAACTCCACTTCTTTTCAATGCTGCTTATTTTATTAGAACAATATTCTGAGAGAAGAAAAAAAGCATTTTGTTCACAAAGTGTCCAAAGACATTCAAAGTAAAAAGATGTGCACAACAATACGAAAAGAGAAGTACTGCAATTGGTTACAACATGGTAGAAACACAGATTTACATGTTAACATCCTGCTAAAGCACCTTGTACCTGCTGTTCTTGTATTTCTTTCTGATTTTAAATAAAAAGTTTAAACAGCTGGAAAGTATCTTTACATGGTTGCTGGATACAAAGTTTCCACAGGACAAAAACAGGAATGTGGAGAACATGTGGTTTTTGCTGGGTAGTGAACAGCACCACGCTCACAGTGTTATTAAAAAACAAACCGTTTGTACATAAAACTTACTGCAGATTTAGTATAGCGTCAAAGCTCAATTGTTATTTAGTACTTTTGCATTATATTCAGAGTTACAGCACAGTGTCCATTAGAATACACAGTTTTATGCATATATTTGGAGTCTGGTGTGTTTTCTCACTTGCAAACTGCTGCATCACTCAGCAGCTCTATAGGGACGGCACGCTCCAAACGGGCCTTGAGCCAAACCAAAGTGTAGCAGTCACATATAAAGCATCACATCTAGTTAAGGGTTTGCATGAAATGCTTACCATTCTAAATGCTCTGCAACATAAATGTCAGCAAAATTTTAATCGTATTCCTGTTGGAAGTTTATCACACTCACAACATGATTTCGCTGTCTGACAATAATGGCCTGAAGGTTATGGTGGGGTAAGTTTGAATGCTGAAACAATCAGTGGAACATTCAAGCTTCTCATATGTGAAGCTAACTGGAAGTCATATCTTGCAGTTTGTTGCAACTCGTTCATAATTGTTACACTTGACTGTCCGGCGATTAAAAACTATTAGCTGTGGTCTTCACTGCTTTAAAGCAGAAACTGGATGACCTGATATGACTGCATTAACACTGGAACAAAAAGTCATATGTACACATAAGAAAAATCACTGATGAAGCTTGGTGACGTCTTTGCAAATCAAATCAAATGTACACTGAACAAGTCCTGGAAGTATCAGTTGTAGTCCTAGATGAAGAGGGCGGGGCGAAAAGTTCAAGTAACAACATCTACAGCATTGTTCTGCACGGTTCACAGCTTCATCAAAGAAACATAGATTACAACGAAAGCATGGCCACCTGCTGTTTACACTTACGTCACGTGAGATGAATCGTTGGCGGCTTTTTACGTTAAGTAGTAGGTGTATAATTTTGTTAGTCTAACAGAAGATCAAGTGGGCCATTAAAAAAAAAAAACTAACTGGTGAATGAATTCAAAGACTACAAAATCATGCACAAAAAAAAAAAGCCTCTTTGCTCAAAATGAGATACAAAAAGAGTATAAAACAGTCAAGAGAAATTACTCACGCTTATTTGTTTGGTTTCTCACGTCTGCACAGGGGTCATTCAGATAGTTCACGTGTCTCTCACCTTCATTCATTCATTCATCTAGTCACTGTTTGTCAGATTTAAATGCTGTAGTACTTTCGGACAAAGTGCATCGGTTCAATTCAAAACATGTCTCTCATAAAAATGGCCGATAAACCTAAAAACAATCACCACGGAAACACATTCAACATGACAGATGTTAATATGTACAAATCATTCAATGGTTAAAAACTAACAAAAACGCACATGTGCACAAATTAACATGTTCACATGTATGGAAAGCCTATCAAGCCGGGGGGCAGGGAGGGGACAAAAAACTCATTGGTATGTGTAAATGTTTGGCCTTCCGTACACGAGTACATGTCGCTGATGCATGCGTGCTTGTCATCACATTCACATGTACAACCTATTAAATGGGAAACCTCTTCAGTCGCCCGATAGAGGTCAGGTCAGCCCAGTTGGCCGATGGGAGATGTAGTCAGGCGGAAAAGCAGACGCATCGTTTTATGCTTGTGAGAAAAATCCATCCACAGGAAAACAAGGTGAAGTTTTAAGGCAGTCTTAATTGCAAAGACACCGGAGCTCCTCCTCCTCTTTCTTAGTTTGGTGTTCAGGCACAGTCCGGAGCGAGCAGAGCTGTGGTTTGGTGAGGGAAGGCCGCCATCTGCTGGTCAACTGGTGGAATCGCAACCCAACGAGGAAAAGGAGAAGAAAGAAAAACGGAAAGAGGGGAGAGAGGGCCTGTATTTCCCCGATAGTCCTGCTATCTGTCTAATGAGCCGCACGGAGACATTAAACCGAACAAAATCCCATTCATGCTGGAACATCATGGCATTCGACACACACAGAGCTGGAGTCACATATGCACAGTCACAGGTGGAAGGAAAGAAAGAAAACTCGCACAGGATCATAGCTGAGACACATTTATGACACATTATTTTTTTTAAAAAAACAAACAAACAAAAACCCCACATGCGACTGTAAGAGAGTGAAGGCAGGCAACGAGGAGCAGAGTGGCTCAGGCAGGCAGACACCAACACAGCACAGATAAGGATGAGGAGTGAGCAGGAGCGGGACAGGACTGACTGTTGGTTAGTGGCAGCAAATGCTGGATGAGCACCTGACCCTGAAAGATAAGAAAACCCTGGCGTGGACTCTGACGTCTGCTGTTATTTTTAATTTATTTATTTAAATCTTGCCACAAGCTGGACGCAAAGTCTGAGAGAAAGTGTGTGTATGTGTGTGTGTGAGAGAGATACACTTTAAAAAATATGGTGAGAAATTTTTAAATAAATAAACCAGCAAGGTGGGAACAAGTTGTACTTGTGGGGCACTTATAAAAAACAACTTTGTTATTATAGGAGAAAAATTTTAAGACTTGCCCCCAAACAGTGTGTCCAGCAGATACAGAGAGTAATGTAATTTATAGAAGGGATAAGCTGATATTTAACACTAAAAGATAAATTCAAGAAATGTAAAACTAATCAGTTTATTAGGTTCACCAAGCAGAAGTGGTCCTAACCTACCTTTAAAATCCATTTCTTATATTTAGTCACATTTGTACGTGATACAGGTGACCCATCGATACAAGGTCAGAACCAGGCAGCTCGACATAAAGGCCCACAAAGTGAGCAGCGTGGCACAGAAATAAAAGATCGATGCTCAGATTTTACTGAAGCTGCTTATGATGGTTTAACAGGAAGTAGTTGGTAAAATCCGGAGCTTTCTGTAGTTTCAACATAAAGTCTTTACAATTCTCACTTAATGTCAGGACTGCATGCAGCTGAGCTTGGTGTAGCTAATAAACTGCTGTGGTTGCTACTTCCTACCCTGAAAGACAAAAATGGTCCACAGCTCAGAGGTCAGTTTGGATCTCATGTGAAGATATTAAATCCTTTATTGCTTGTTCGTGGCTTTGGCATCATCTCTTCTACCTCCCTCCTCTGAAAGCCCAGAATGCTTTGCTGCTTATGGACACGTGAGCATGCAGACATGCAAACCTCCCCGGCAGCTCGCCTAATCTCCGACCTCCTCCACCTCCCTCTCTCCCTTTTCCGCTCTCTCTCTTTCTTAGTCACCCTCCCCAGCACCAATAATCAGCAATCAGCACGAGCCCTCCACCAGCCAATCAAACCGCCCGGCCACTCTGCGGCCCCTCAGGAACCTGCAGTCACATAGAGGAGAAGAGACCGTTAACAGAAAAGCACACACGAGCTGAACCTGCTCACACTCAGCTCAAGTTGAGGATGCTCGCGTTTCGGACACAGTAGAAAAGTTCAAATGGCGAATGGAAATGAAGGATGATGTGGCGCCCTTTGCTGCGATAAACACTCTTCAGACACGACTTGCTTCAGCTTGCACAGACGCCGTTAATACCTGCGCTGCTTGGTTTTTATCCTCATGGATAGCGGTGGAAACACTGAGGGTCAGGCCAGGTTTCAATCAGTGACTCAAACAACAAACCAGGTCTACACATCTTAGTCTCCTGGGCCTAAAAAAAGCTCTATAACCGGTTTAAAAACAATTAGGCTCACTAACTGCAACTCTTAATTTGTGTTGATCCTACATAAGACCCTCTGATAGAATTATAGCACATAAAAGCGCTATCCTGATTCAAAAAGGACAAAACAGTGACTAATAATTTTAATTTACTGCTTTGCTTTGCTACAAACTACAGCCTTTAATTTAAAAAAAAGATACATTATTCATTGTGGTCTGTTGTCTCAGTTAGTCCTAATCTAAAAGGCTGGACTGGACTGAAAGTTTACAGAATGTGGGTGTTCAAGCATCCTTCAATAACCTGAGAATTTGACCCACATGAGGAACAAGAATTCCTGCCTCGTCTGATGAACATGCACCAGAGCAGGCGACTCCTGTAACAACATGCACTGCCCACTCTGCAAAACTAATAGGTAGAGATTTTATCCAGATCCTTTACAGAGATAACTGATAAATCGGCATTACAATGGCACAAAAATGCATACACACACACACACACACACACACACACACACACACACACACACAGAAATCAGACAGAAAGGCAAAGTAAATGCAGCATATTTCATTTCAATAAACACAGACATGTCAAGAGCTTAAAATCAAGAATTTGATCATCTCCAGTTAAAAATAACATAGACAGTAAAATAATTAGAATACATGTTAAAATAAAAATAAAGTCTTTCTAACGTATAATATAAAACAATCTTAATTCATTTGATCTAGGAGAAGAGGTGTAGCTTACATACAGCGGTGGATGCGCACACGAATGCCTCATATATTACACACAAATCGCTCAGACACCGCACGATGAGTCCTTCCTGTTTGTGCTTAGAAACATCGCAGGTATGAGAGGAAGACGAGTGATTATGGGGTTAAAAGAATGAGCGGGCGTGCAGGATGAAGGGATGGGATGGAAACGAGGCAAACAAGACGACAGGAGTCCATGCAGATGTTTCACAGTGATGTCTCTTTTCCTTTTAGTGGTGTTACACTGAGAAGCAGGCAGACATGGAGAGCATGACAGACAGAGGACAGCGGAGCCTCAGATGTAGGTGACGGCACCTTTGCTGTTTTTCTCCAGCGTGATTTCTACGTAGGAAGTGGGAACGTAGCCCTCCTCCCCGCTCTGCTTCCTCGCCCGCGTCCACCCGTCGCCTTTGTCCTCCTCGATGATGTACAACACCTGCGGGCAGGCAGACAGTCAGGACGTCACGTTCTCCCACGACTCACCGGAGACGAGTTTTCAAATTGCACCATTCAAATCAAACTCAAGAGTCTCACCTCGTCTTCTGCCATCACTAGCGTGCCCTCGTTCTGACCTGAGAGTCAAACAAAAACAGGACACTTAGACCACATCAGGCTTGATACTCTGTAACCAGCTCAGTTCAGACTGCATGTGCTTACCGTCAAACGAGTAGAGCGCTTTGCAGTGTCCGATGACAGGCAGAGGGTCGTCGTCGTCGAACTCGTCGTCGAACTCGTGTGGGTCGGGGTTGGGATGTCGAGGCTGCGCTGGACCGGGCCGGTGATGAGGCGTTTGATGCTCCTGGCTGGTGTCGTCTGTGTAACTGCCCTCAGGGCTGACAGGAAACAGGCGTGAGCTTAGTGTGCACGGGACTGGTCACACTTATATTTGATTTAGAAGATAAACAAGAACCAGCGAGAGTACACATGGAAAAATGGTGACCAAAAAAGGGAAAAGGCTTTACTTTGGCCCATGAAACATTTGTACTGCTTTGAGGCAACTGTTGTTGTGATTTGGAGCTATATAAAGAAAACTGAATAAAGTTGTAGAAAATATGCTGGACAGAAAAATGAAAGGACGTGGGGGCGAGACCAGCCGCTGAATACCAATTTAAGCTGCCGCAATTAAATTCAGCAAAGTGGACAAGCTTGCTGCATCAGTTTTCTTTGATTTGATTTTTGGGCTATCTCTGAAATCTGCCCTTTCATTTCCATCCAAAGATGTGGCATCTTTTCATCCTTTAAGTCCTAACTCTGGTGCATGATTGAGATCTGATGTGTTTTCAATCTGTTTCTTTAACTTTTCTGAACAGTGAAAAACAAAGGTCCATTTTCAGTGAGGAACATAAGTCCTCCAAAGAAAAGACGGGAACATTTGATACCTCTCTCTGCCTTGAGGACCATGGTGATGGTTATCAGCGCTGTGCCTTCTGTCTCCTCTGGAGCTTTGCTTTCCCTCCACCTCAGACAACCACGTCTGTCAGTGACACGGTTCATTAGTATACATTTCAACAGGTGGCCAGAAGCTGCATGTAGATAATGACTGAGACCTTGTTGTCCCGTCTTTACCTCATTTTTGTGGATTTCGGAGCGCAGTTTCTCCATGTTACAAATGGTCTCTGATATTTTGGGCTGCAGGCTGTTGGGGTCTCCCATCTGAGGATTCTTCTCATACACGTCCTTCATCTTGTTCAGAGCATCTCTGACAGAAACACACAAGCAAACAAGCGAAGCTTATAGAGCAGACTGATGGCGATAAACAGTTCGAGGGCCATAAAAGCGAAACTGGATCCTGGATGGAAATATCTGACAGTGACATCATTTAACAGTTGTAAGATCCAGAGCAGGTTTCCTACAATCTTGCTGGTTTGGATGGCTTGGCCAGTGTCTTACCTCTGATCCATCTCTTTCTGGAGCTCTCTGTTGAGTTCATCAATCCTCTGCTGCAGTCGCTTCCTCCTCTGCTCAGGAGGTAAGTGGCTGAAATCCTCCAGAGACGGTGCCTGGGGCAGGAAAAAACAAAACAAAAACAGGATTAGACTCTGTCGCGGAATTGATTAACTTTAGTGATGCCAGAGAATGATCCCCAGAAAGCACAACAAAAGCAACAAAGCTTATTGCATTTGCTTTTTTGTTAAGATGCAATTACACCAGCGACTCATTTCCATTAGGAGCCCAGATGATGCAGCGTGAGCTGGTTTGTTGTGGAAATAAGCGGCTCAAATGTTAGAGGTGAAAGAAACAGCAGCTTTTCTAGAGCCTCTGATCCAGAAACTGTCAAAAGAGCTTCATCAGCAATTCATTTGTTCGGTTGTCATGGAAATGTTCACATTGCTGTTTTCCCTTTCTCTGAATTTTAAAGAAGACCACCAAATCAAACCTTTGATCTTCAGTAGTAAATATCCATCTAGAGTGCTTTGATGCGAGTCGCCTCATTCTTGAGACATCAGCTGGAGAGATGTGTGCCTTAATTTGAAAAAAGGGGAACTAATCAACGTGACTTTTCCACAACGCTCAAAAAATATATACATTAAAGAAAAAAAAAACATTTTCTTCCACAAAGCATGACCTAGCTAGTGAAAATAACAACACAAACAAACCTTCCTATCCATGCACCACCAGCCTTATCAGTGTGCCTCCGCCTGTGACGCGGGCTCGTGACGGTATGCAAATACTGAACTGTAACGCTAGCTAGCTGCATGCTTCACTTGCTTAGCTGGGCGACTCACACCAAAATAATCTGCAGGGATAAACAGCAGCACAGTGTAGAGGGAAAACATGAAGACTGGATTAATGTGAGCTCAAAGGGACAGCTCACACACTGTGCTGGCCTTAAAGTCCACTCATGGTGTGATGAGTCTGCTTCATCAATTCCATAGCAGAAAATATATAAAGCATGATAATAATATAAATAATTTATATATAGCCTAATAAACAGCTCTGAATGCAGCTGACAGGAACAACAGCTGTTCCTCTAAAACTGAGGAAGTCTGTATTCGTGAGGATCCACATGTACTGTTTGTACTGACAGACAACAGGAAATCTATTCTACCTGGAGAGGAAGTGGCCAGCTAACACTACTGGGCTGTGCACTGTGTGTTGGACACTATGGGAGTCCTACATGGTGAGGTTAGATGCACTGGCACCTACATGGCCGAGTCTTCTCAACAGCACTAGTCTACACACTCACGCAGACTCACTTACCATCTTCACTGACCACTGAGCCGTCACACATTAACAAAAAAAGAAAGAACAACAGTGGATGCTGTTAGTTGTCAGAAGAGTGTTCACACAGGTTACTGGATGTGTTTACTGTGTGCGTTCTCAGTGTGGTCCAGCACCTCGTGTTTACTAAACACAGCAGCAGCGTGTGTGTCCCCCCCCCGTGAAACTTCCCGCTGATTGTGTTTTACGCTTTCACAGGTACACACCACTCCTGCTTGTTTTTGGTGCAAAGTTACAGCACTTTCCATAACTCAGGAGATTCTCATGGTGGGAAGATTTCTTGCTGATTCATTAAGGGACAAAGGAAAACACAAAACTAACAGAGAGCAACAAACGTACTGGTAAACTAGTTAAAAACATGTTCTTGCATCAAATAACAACATCCCAACTACCCAATGTGTGGGCAGTGACAGCCTGCAGAGCGTTTGAGTCACAGTTCACATTTAAAGGAATGTCTTGTAAAGTACTGCATCCTGCTGCTGGCTTTGTGCTACTC
The DNA here is from genome assembly GCF_041146795.1 of Maylandia zebra. Classification (NCBI taxonomy): domain Eukaryota; kingdom Metazoa; phylum Chordata; class Actinopteri; order Cichliformes; family Cichlidae; genus Maylandia; species Maylandia zebra. The sequence goes on from NC_135183.1 coordinate 9,739,499, forward strand.
TGCTCTTTGACAGCAGGTGGCAGCACAACAGTCACTGATGCACAGTTCATTCTCCACATAAAGCCGGGCTTGCTGCTGCTGCTGCCATCTTGCTCAGGGAGGTCTGACTACAGGCTCTGACCCAGTCCTATAAAATGTCATATGCTGTGCTGCTAAATGGCTCATCGGCAGCTTCCTAACCAAGTCAAGCTCTCTTCCACAATGTGTCTTCAGTCTTGTCTCCCATCCCTCACCCCCAATCGGTCGCTGCATATGGCTGCCTCTCCCTGAGCCTGGTTCTGCTGGAGGTTTTCTTCCTGTTAAAAAAACATTTTCCTTCTCACTGTCGCCAAGAGGTTGCTCAATAAATAAAAATTAATCGTATTGACTTGATCCTGTCCTGTTTTACATTTCACGGCAGAGCCTCACAATAAAAGCAGCTGCAGAATAATATGGACCTTGCACAATATTTTATAAAACTCATACTAGGTCTACAAAAACAAGCATTTTCTAACTGAAATTTTTCATTTTAAAATGTCCTCACATCATCTGTAAAAGTAGAATGAACACCGTGCTCCAAATTCAGCAGCATAAGATTTCTTTCTTTCTTTCTTTCTTTCTTTTTTTTTTTTTTTTAAATCCTCTGTCCTCGTTCATACATGGCCCAGGCATGGCTGCACCTGAGCAATAACACAGGAGCGCAGATGCATTTTTTCAAAGATCAGCAGCGAGCAGTGTGTGTTATATTCACAGGCACAGTACCTGTGAGTGAAGATGGCAGATTCATGCTGGCAGACATGGAGGTAAACAAAGTACGATCCAATAACAGGGCTTCAAATTGCAAGATATTATCACGTTCCATACTGGTACTTCAACTATCCATATATCCATGAATCTACTGTTAACAGTATACTGCTTTGTTTTTACCCTGTCCAAGAAGAATAAAGCGGCTCAAAGAGATGCACTCAAAATGAATCCATTATCATAAACACTTGCTAAAATATGCCACCTTGCACATTTGTTTAAACTCTCAGATTGCATCAAATTTAGTAGACCAAACAAAAAGCCGCCAATCACAGATGAAGCTGACAGACCTGAAAGGAATAAAAGCCAATTAAAGCAGAGGACTGAAACGGAGTCTGAATGTTATTCACATGTTTGTGTTAAAACTGTGAGAGAGCAAAAAGCTCTGTTTGACAGCTGAATGAAGCCATTAGCAGAGCGACACACACACACACACTACAACTACAGCCTCAGACCAACATCTGCACAACACGTCTGATGTTGGCATCTCTGTTTTTATTTTGTATGCCTCCCACAAACACAACACTGCAGCCACAATGCCAAAAATACCCTCTGAATCCCTCGCACACCGACACACCGTCAATCACCAAGGATCCTCCGTCTTGGGATTAGAGCAAAATTCCATCTTATACATGAAGGAAGCAAAATAATCACACCAAGAGAAAAAAGAACGAGAGATAAAAAGAAAAGCAGAGGGTGGAGGATATGGGAGGAAGGGAAAACAGGAAAAAAAGGAGAAATGAGAAGAAGAAATTATATTTTAGGGTGTCTGCAAGTTTCTCAAGTCAAATGACAATGTATGGGCTCGATGTATTCATCAATCAAGGACAAAAGTAGTTAAACGATCCAGGTCAAAACTGAAAGTGTGCTTTTTGTGCTCATTGTGTAAGTCAAGATTGTTATCGTCCACAGAGGGCCTGCAGACAGCCTGTAGAAGAATCGAAAACCAAAAAACACATCAACCTGTCTCACTCGAACACACTACAGGCACTACTGTTTGTCTCACCCCTCTCCTCAGGCTCCGCAAATTTCGCGGGATTCTGGGAACTGTAGTCTTTATCTCAGATAGGTAGTGGCTGACGAGGTCAGAACTAAACCGGCGTGCAAGGAATAACTGGGAGGTGGACCAGGGACGAGAGGAGGAAGGTGGTGGAGGAGGGGAACAGGCGGGGGACTGGGTGGGGGGCAGGAAGAGAGGACAGAGCCAGAGGTCAGGATGACTTATTGGATTCACGGTGCAGTGTTTCTCCTGACGGCAGGTCGTTTTAGATCAGGATGAAATTCTGGGTTTTAACGATCGCTGGAACTTCTACATTTAATTCGCCGAGCCCTTTAAACCTAATAAACTTTGAAAATAAAACAGGAAGTAAGTTTATGACGCTGATTTGTTCAAAAAAAGTGACACATACACAAATACATATTCAGTTTATCTGATGGGAATGCAAACAATCCAGATGAAAAGGGTGCTTTCCCCACTCTGCTGGTACGAGCTCTGCATGCGAGTCCTTTAGTGGTTCAGCCATCATAATCCATCCACAGTCGAATCCTCTAACTCAGCACATTTTTGTTGTAGAGATCTACCAAAAACCTCCACATGCAACTCATCAAATCTCCTGAAAAATCTATCTCAATCAGCTTCTTCACATGATCGCTGGAGCCCGGCGTGGACACTGTTTATTCCAAACTGAGATCAGTTTCACTTTAACATTTTTCTGTCAACGTGGATCGGGGGAGCTCTCTGTTGAAAAGAAGTGATGTCAAATCTAAGCCACACAGTCTTTAAAAAGAAATGATGATGCTCAGATGAACCAACAGCAGGCAGTTAATGATTGATCAATACGGTCTTTATGGAGAGGGGCAAGGTCCAAGGAGTGTGTTGGAGGAAGCATTTGAGGGTGTTGTTATTGGAAAGGTGACAAAAAAAAAAAAGCTGCAGCTCAACGCGAGCTGAGAATACAAGCTTGATCCAGAGGAAGTGATTAAATATGGGGGAATAACATTAATAATATCTGAAAATATGCAAAAAAAATGACTCTGTAAGAGAAAAATGTATGATGGAAAAGGGCAGGGACGGTTAAAATCAAATGAGCTCCTAATGAAGCTGTCTGACTGTATGTATGAAGTCTGTTAAAGAACACGCTCTAGTGCAATGTAGGTATGTAGGTCACTATGGAGAGCCCTTATAAAGATCCTACTGAGTGATAAACATCTAAGGATTATGGGTAAATAACTGCAAATTCACCTGCAAACAGAAATTTTCAGATCTTTTCTGGATGTTTTACGTTATGACACTATTATTTTTTTAGGTCTATATTTTGATTAGGGGCGATCGTGGCTCAAGAGTTGGGCGTTCGTCTTGTAATCGGAAGGTTGCCGGTTCAAGCCCCGGCTGTGACAGTCTCGGTCGTTGTGTCCTTGGGCAAGACACTTCACCCGTTGCCTACTGGTGGTGGTCAGAGGGCCCGGTGGCGCCAGTGTCCGGCAGCCTCGCCTCTGTCAGTGCGCCCCAGGGTGGCTGTGGCTACAATGTAGCTTACCATCACCAGTGTGTGAATGTGTGCGTGAATGGGTGGATGACTGTGTATAGTGTAAAGCGCTATACAAATACAGACCATTTGATAGACTAACATGAACAGGTCCACAAGGGTGAATTATTCAACAACAAGAAGCATTCATCACTTCCTGTACCTTTGGTTTCTTCCCAAACAGCCAGAGCTTGTTCTTGGTTCTGCTCATGGGGTGTTTCGGATCAGATCGTGGCCCCGGTGCCCCGTCTCGCTCTCTGTCTCCTTTGGGCGTGTTGCTGATGGTACCATCTGAGCCCGTTCTGCTCAAATTCTGACTGAAGTCCTCGAAGGGGAAGTCAGCAGGAGGTTCAAAGCCAGATTTGAATGACTCCACAACTATTGCTGAATCCTGGGAAGTGAGGAGGAAAATAAGTTTTCCTATCTTTATCCAAACACCAACCCCACGTCTAGACAGACAGATTTCTGAAGATGCTAGCAATAACCGCTCTTTTTCCTTTCTTCCTACACTTACCCTTCGCTCGTCTACAGCCTTGGCAGCTGAAACCATTCCCTCTAGACATTTGGAGATGATGGGAATAACTCTCCGCTCTGCCTCAGCAAAGCTTCGATATGTCTCTCCAAGCTTTACCGTCCGACGTTCATCCATGTTCTGCAGATTCTGTTACACAGAGCACAGGAAATGGAATCAACACTAGGAAGTAGCCAAGTACTACACACACATAGACACACGTGCAAACCCCTGCAAGCAGATCCTTTTAATGACAAACACTGATACCTGGTTAGAAGATCAGTTAAAGCCATGTGTTAAACATTTAATGGGTCACTAACACAGAGCACTATGCTTTCACTGAAATGGAAACCTTTATACAAAGTCATTGAAAAACAATGAAAAAGAATCAGTGAGATTGTGTCCGTAAATAACAACGTGGACTTGAAGGTACAATTCCCTTCAAATCGTTTCAGTTTTATTTATATTGAGCCAAATAACAACAACAACCTCTTCAAGGTCCTTTATATTGTAAGGTAAAGACCCCTCAATAAAATCAAATGACCCCCCAACACCCAACCCAACCCCTTCCTCCATGAGCACGCACTTGGCGACAGTGGGATGGAAAATCTCCCTTTTAACAGGAAGAAACCTCCAGGTTCATGGAGGAGGGACTATGTGTTGTGACAGGTTCTGTGTGAGGGGAGGAAGGTGTGCTGTAGAGAGAGAGCCAGAGCTACAGTTCAACATGTCTGAGTTACCTTAAAGATCTGTGGTATGGCACTGTGGAAATGTTTCCACTGCTCTGCATTGAAGCTCTGGAGCTGAGCGGCGTACTCGTTCTTGCTCTCATCAGCCGCGTGAGTGCGCATGTAGAACTGGGCTTTGGCCTGAACAGATCATACACACCAACACAACATCAACAGTCACTGATGTCCCACCAACCTCCAGTCTGTCCACATTATAAATCACATGCATCACGGTGCTACGACTAATTCTGAAGCCATAACAAATTCAAATACTGTGTTTTCCAATTTTCAAAAGGAGGGAAAAGTCACGTCATTGCATAGATCCCACAGTGCAAACAAGCCGAGGAGACTGCTACCACAGCATCTTACAGTTTAAGGCACATAACGGTGTTATTACAGGTGGGGGCTTCCTACCTTCTCCACCTCTGATTTGGTGGCGTTGATGTCATTATCTAGCCGCTCATAGGTGATCTGGGACTTCTCTGCTTCTTTGCACTCTCTTTCAAATTTCTTTTTACTCTGAAAGGGAGAAAATAAACGCACAATTTTAAATAAATTGAGTAATCAAAAGATTATATAACATTTTCGCAGCCTCTCCATTTCTTGTCTCAATAAAAAAAATGTAAAAATAAAAAAAAATATGTGAATGAGAGGGAGATGAATCAGAGAGGAGGATAGTTTATTTCCTGCCAAGCCATCTGGGTTACATTACCAGTGAAGGAAACGCAGCGAATAGCTGAGACATTACAGTTCAGTCACCAGGTAGTCACCATTAAAGTCACGCAGCCCACACACTGAAACACTCGAATGGTTGTGCAGCACTGAACTCAACTAATGGGCCTCGGGCCAGGAAATGTGAAAAGATAAGAATTATTAACTTTTTTATTTACGTTTATTTTGGAGTTGTTGTGATTACAGAGAGGTCTTGTAATGAGCACTGGTGTAAAATAACTCAGCTCACGCAAGTGAATGATCTCAGATGAACAAATGCAGTCTCTCGCTCCTTCTTTCTCTCTCTTGAGCCCGTAAAGAGCCAAAAAGCAAGCCTGTCAGGGGCCAAATGCGGCACATGGGCCTTGCCTTGCTGTGGGAGGGGTTGGTCTGCACTGAGGTCTCTGTGTATGTGTGTTTTTTCAGTGTGTTTCCTGGTCTTGGCCCCTGTCTTCAGTCCCTGCAGACTGGGAAGTTTGCCAGGAAGAAGAAAGGAACCCAGCTGTCTTTTCACACTCAGAAACATGTGCTTTAATATTACAATATTACATATACATACATACATATATATGTGTTTATATATATAAATTAGCACAGATAGTGAAATGCTAAAATCAAATGCAAGTACCCTGAAATTGCATATTTCATTCTTGTATAAATAATGTAACGTGTGGAAGTGGGGGATAAAGTGGATCCTATTTGTCCTTCTGTTACCTTTGTTAACATATCTTACATTCCTCATGCAAACAAGTATGAGATGAATAAAGCCGGCTGTCCTGAGCAGATGATATTTACACTAAACAGTACATTTTTCTACTCAAACCTCCTCCTTCTCGCCTCACTTACATTGTCCATCTGTTTCCAGCAGTGATCCAAATGCTGCTGGGCCTTTCTGCCCTCCTGTAGATGCTGCTCATTTATGCACACACACAAACACACACAACGAGACACATTTACACAGAAGCAGAAAATACATATAAATATGTGCACAAATACAAAATTACTGGACTCTGTGTCACAGTCACATATATAACAACAATTACTTGAAGGAAGAGTTCAGTTCAGTTACTAAAGCAGTAAATGTCCTCAGCTGTACCAGACGCCTTAGTTTGTGCGATTGTCATGGAAATGAATCTGTTGACATGCATATTGAGAACTATGTGATGCACTTAAAAGTTTATAAGACTAATACTGCAGTGGCTGTTCAGCTGGGATTGTTGCCACACTGATATTAGTATATTTGTGATAATATATTATAAACGAAAGAATGGACAGCACTTCTCTGCCAGCATTAGAATCTATGCCAACCTTTCATGCTTTTCAATCCTAAATGTACAGTTACTCTGTTCAAAGATTATATTATAGATGGGAAAGACTTGAGCTGCTACGAAGGATATCACGAAGTCTCTCTAGCTGCAGCCCCACCCACCTGCTATTAAAACGTCCTGATCCTAAACCTATATGTAGTCTTTAAACATCTAAATACAAACAAAACCCACTATCATGTTGGTGTAATCCTAAGATACTACTGTCCCTACAAGAATGAGTGTTGGATTGCTATAGAGCACAAAACCAGCAGAGGGCGCTGTTTTCCCCCAAACACATGGCTTTTAGCCTTTCACTTTTTGCCATCAGCAGATGGTGGAAAAGACAGATGGTTAACATTACATCCAACATATTTATCCTCTTAAGTAAAGCCAAGCAGAACACAAATTCATATGAAGGCGACACAGCGGATGTTAAGGGCAAACAGCAACATCCGTTTTATGACGGGAAGCAACAGTTTCTTTGACAAATGTGATCTAACAGCGAATGAGCTGAAAACGGACAGAAAAGAAAGCACATGTTTGGCTTTTGTTCAGTGGCACGCAGCGGGAGCAGTGAAGTATGAACATGTTAATGTACTCACATGCTTCCTCTCAGCTTTCAGGTCCTGGCTGTACCTCATCAGCTCGCCATAAACCCTGTGAGCCATCTCCTCCGCCACCACCTCCCTCTGACCGGCATAGTCATTAAGCTCATTGAGTATGGAGTAGAAAGACAGACATGACGTGAACCTGCAGGAGAGACACATAATTAACACGTGATTAAGACATAACATGTCCCGTGTCTTCTAGTGTACTACACGCATATGCACAAAAACATAAACTCTAAGCCAGGGACATCAAACTCATTTTACATCATGGGTGCATCTCCCTTTGATCTTAAGTGGGCCGGATCAGTGAAACTCCCTTTGTTTTTTATAGTGTAAAGAAGTTTATCTACACATTTAGTCCTGAAATATCTTAATATAAGAAAAAGAAGTGAAACTGCAACAGCATGTCTCAGTTTTGAAAAACAAAAAAAATATACGGCAGTAGTAAATGAAAGAAATGGGCCAGCACTGCTCTTTAGGCTTAAATTGTAAGAAATAAATGTGTAAAATTACAGGAAAGGATCTGGTAGCTCAATGGACATATTTAGATAGTGAAATACAGGAACCTTTCAGTCATTCCATTGTTTAATCTATTACTTAATTACATTGGTGTATTATTAATGGCCATGTGGAAGGTCTTTATCGCCTAAATGTATGAAAATGCAGTTACAACTCCAAAATTTATGCTCTTCTTTACATTTTCCATAGCTGTCCAGTGGGCCCGACTGGAGTCTTTGCTAGGCTGATTCTGATCCCTGGGCTTCAAGTTTGACACCCCTGCTCCAAACAAACTACTACATCCAAACATTCTGCACTGCTTTATTTAGTTTTTTTTATTTGTGTCATATTCTTTAGTTACATATAAATGACACTCAAACTGGTGTGGAACTCATTTTAACGTATCCCGCTGCAGTTAGAAGCTTACATACATTCATCATGGAGGTGAATGTTTTGTTAATATTAGCCTTTCAATTATTTCTGTGAACTGTTGTTGTTTTGAGGCTGAATGATTACACTGCAAACATCATTTAAATCACAGCTTTAATTTTTGCAGAAATAAATACAGGGTATACATACTTTACATGCAGCGCACCTGATTTAAAAAAAACAAAGTGACTCTCAGGAAGCTGCACCTTTACCAGGTGCTTCTGGTGTCAACAAGTTTCTGGCACAATTTCTGGTTGCTCTTCTAGGAAGGATTAGTGGAGTTAAATTGAAATGGTTGTTTTCCTGGCAACTGACTTTTAGTTGTTTTATATATTTCAGAGGCAGCCTTAATGTGCGACTGAGGTCACTGCCCAGCTGAGTCCAAGCTTCAAATGGCAGTTTGAGGTTATGCTGAGGCAGTCTACCTTCTTCATTATCATGGGTACAGTGCTCTCGTTCCTCACTTTTACGCCTACAAAACAAAGTAGCATCTAAAGGTGTGACTCATCTGACCATTTAATTTCCAGAAGCTCTCAGTACTAGAGAACATGCATCTTTCTTGGACAACAGCCTATCAGTCCATGGCGATGTGAAGCTTCTTGACAGCAGACTGTGACATTGATGTTTCACTGATGTCTTGGAGGATTTTTTTTTTTCTTCTGACCATCTGAACCAACTCATCTCAGGGTGACAGCCAGCCTCTCTTTCAGACCTAAGCTAAATGGATATCCTCCCCAGCAACTTGTACTTTTCACCTGATGTTCTGCAAACATTAAACTCTGGAGCTCTCAGGCACATGGGCCCAGAAACCAGTTGGCAACCCGCTGGTCACGTCATGTCCCAAGGGAAAAATGTGTCGTTTCTGAAGGCTGTAAGCTGGGTGAAATTAGAGAGTCGCAGAGAAGCTGGTTTCTTCTACACAAACTACGGACAGCTGTGGCAATCTGCTCTTGCTAGGAGGTTTTCACTGCAGCATGATATACCTCTAAGACCAATTTCACCAACAACCTTCCACAACCGTTCACCAACCGTTCAGGGAATGCACATTGTTCCCCAGTGTCCTGTGGCTACCAGGCAGTCACTGACCAGTCTCTTGGCCTGCATAACTGGAGCTTTAACAAGAGATTTCCCGACAACTGCCAGGAACCATCAACAGCCACTCACAACTGGTCAAATTATACTCATTCTTCCACAGTGCCCAGTGGTTGCCAGGCAGTTGCCAACTGGTCTCTAGGTCTGTGTGACTGGGGCCTTAGAAATGGCTCCAAGAAACATTATAGACGCGTGTGAATCTACAGTTCTCCTCTTCAGATCTGAACTGAGCACCCTGGACTTTTTTACTGTTCTTGGTCAGACCGACGAGTGCTGTGAAAAGAAAATCTATAAGAAAAGAAGCTGCAGCTGTGATCAGTCAGGATCACTCACAGGAATTGTGAGTGCCTTGTCAACACATTTTGAAACTTTTAGTACCTCTGAAAGACAGTGCAAGTATATTGTTGGCTATGTATATTTAATTTCAACTTAAAACATATTTTAGGAAACCCATAATAAATTCCTGAGTCATTTGCATGTTATGCATCTAGTCCAGCATTAAAAAACAAAAAAAAAAAGCAGTTCACAGAATTTACTGAAACCCAAGATAGCGAAAATATTTACATCCATGATGAGTGTGTGCCAACTTTCTAAAGAAACTGTGTCTCCAAACCTTCAAACAAAGAAACAAAGAATCCACATTCTCAGACTTTTGTTTGTAAGACATCAGCCTTCACAAACTCGCAGCTTAATGGTGTATTATCCTTTTCTACTTAATGAAAATCAAAAATCAGTCATGTGATTCGGCTGTGGCTTTTGCTTACAATTAAAGAACAGAAAAACAAAGACTGAACAGTTTTGACATTTTTAGTAATTTTTTTTATTTTTTTATTTTTTTAGCACACATATGCCATGGCATCAAAGCCAGCGTCTGGGTCCTTCCAACGGACAAACAGTATTTATAAAGTGTCCCACAGGCCTTTTCCGCTCTTACCGTCTGCAGACATCCGACAAGTAAACAAAAGCAGAAACACAGACACTTAAGGTTACTCACCTCGGCTCCTCATCTTTGGAGCGCTTTGGACAATATTTCTTCACCAAGTTCCTGACAGACAAAAGACACAGAGAAGCAGACTTGTGTAAGACATTTTAACTGTGGTAGAGAGACACACACATGTATACACACACACACACACATATAGAAAATAGGCATCATAGTTTATTATTAGAGATGAATAACACATTTAAACATCAAAGTCTCTGCCTGTCCATTCCCTCAGGCTCTGCTAGCACAAACTACAGTTACAGTGTGATTTAATTATTTAGCTAGAGTGCAGAGGAATGTGTGTGTGCAACAAACTATGCATGCGTGTGTGCGCACGCACACACGCAGGCATGCGAGTTGTCTTGCTATCAGTGACAAAATAAGGAGTTTCTGCCTGATTTCCTGGAAACATGTTTCATGCAGACCTTTGATCACTCTTCACAAATCCTCAGCGGTGTGCGTCTTTTTTTCATCTATTCACAAGAGATATCCCCCCTTTGAAATCCCAAATGCGCCGCCAGTGGGACTCTACTGGTTTTTAAATGTGAGTTACTAGGTCCGTGCCCGGTGAGTTTTGAAAAAGGTTGAATCAACAGACACAGTGAATAAACACACGAGGCACTGTGCTGATGCTGTTATAGCTCAGACTTTGAGCATGCTGGAGACAAAGACAGGCTGCTGTTAAATACATATATTTACTAGAGATGGACCGATCCGATATCGGTATCGGTCCGATACTGACCTAAATTACTGGATCGGATATCGGAGAAAAATAAAAAATGTAATCCGATCCATTAAATATCACGAAAGCACCTCACAAAACTTGCAACACGCCGTAACTCACCTCAGAACGTTAGCACGTCGGAGCAGTATGCATCACGTGATAGAGCGGCTGTGGCATGCGGGACCTGTCGGTGGTCTGGATAGCATTTGGAGCTTCGCTAGCAACCCGGCATTTCATCTCCGACAAAGTTATCCCCGAGAGAAGTAAAGCAAGTGTGTAAGTCCATCTCTGAATGTTTGTAAAGCATTCCTGCATTAAGCTTAACAAACGATATATGGAGCGACTGCCTCTTCTTGCTGCTACTTCAATCATGAAACTGCTTAACGATCAGCTGATCGGCTTTTCTGTCGCGAGTCCATGTCTCTAGTTTGCTTTTGGCCCACTTTGCACCAGAAAGAGGAAACCAGCAGCTGAACAACAGCAGCACGTTTAAGCTTGATCAGCTGTTGTTAGAATTTATTTATTATTACTTTCTACTCCAGGATCTTTTTCTACGTAGCTGACGCTGTGCGCCCTATGTGTTGTAAGGAGGACGTAGTAGAGAACACCATGAGAACGTTAAAGGGTGAAGTGTGGGCGTTGATCGTATATACCGGGACAATCGCACATACCTGTATAAAAGAACAGGTATGTGCATTATGCAGGACATCGTTGTTTTAACAACCCTCAAAATGGCAAAGAGACACGCTTACGAAGCACAGTTTAAACTGAAGGCCATCAGCTACGCGGAGGAACATGGAAATCGAGCAGCGGCGAGAGAATTTAAGATTAACGAATCGATGGTTTGCAAATGGAGGAAGCTGGAAAACAAGCTCCGGCAGGTCAAGAAAACGCAGCTGAGTTTCCGCGGACATAAGGCAAGGTGGCTCGAGTTGGAGGAAAGACTCGAGCGGTGGATCATCGAGCAAAGAGCGAGCGGGAGAAGCGTTTCGACGGTCACCATTCGGCTAAAAGCAGTTTCACTAGCTGAAGAGATGAACATTGAACATTTCCAAGGAGGTCCGTCTTGGTGCTTTCGTTTTATGAAACGGTGCCATTTTTCCATCCGGACCAGGACTACGGTAGCGCAGCAACTTCCAGCGGATTATAAGGAAAAGCTGGCCATCTTCCGCTCCTACTGCAGCAAACACATCGACGACAAAAACATCCAGCCCAGCCACATCACAAACATGGACGAGGTCCCGCTCACTTTTGACATCCCGGTGAGTCACACTGTGGAGAAGCAGGGGACCAGCACGGTAGCGATACGCACAACGGGGTATGAAAAGTCTTCTTTTACTGTTGTGCTTGGCTGCCATGCTAATGGACAGAAACTGCCGCCTATGGTGATTTTTAAGCGAAAGACTTTGCCTAAAGAGAAGTTTCCAGCAGGAATCATCATTAAGGCAAATGAAAAGGGCTGGATGGATGAGGAAATGATGAAAGACTGGCTGAGGGAGACCAGGTGGTTTTTTCCACGCATCACCATCGCTGTTGATCTGTGACTCTATGCGTGCCCATCTCACAGCCGATGTGAAAAAACTTGTGAAGCAAATGAACTGTGAGCTTGCTGTCATTCCGGGAGGCCTGACAAAGGAACTCCAACCGCTGGACATCGGTGTGAACCGCCCGTTCAAAGTAAGGCTGCGAGCGGCCTGGGAGCGATGGATGACCGGTGGAGACCACAGTTTCACTAAGAGTGGAAGGCAGCGCCGGGCGAGTTACGCCACAATTTGCCAATGGATTGTAGATGCTTGGGCTAACATGTCTGCTGGCACTGTTGTTCGAGCTTTCGCAAAAGCCGGCATCGTTTCCGAGGAGCCGCACGGCACGGAAAGTGACTCTGACGGTGAAGACAGTGAACCTGGCATGTTTGATGGAGATTTAGCGCAGCTGTTCAATTCAGACACAGAGGATGAGGACTTCGATGGGTTTGATTGATGATAAAAATGTGAGTACCAAACTTTGTTTTGCTCCTGCTTTATTTTTAAATACGCACACTTGTATGCTTGTGTGTTGTTGATGATGACGATTACCGGCAATAGAAATGTGAGTAAGGTACCGAATTCAGGTTTGCTCCCGCTTTATTTTTAAATACGCATACGGTACTTGTATGCGCCCTATGGTCCAGTGCGCCTTATGTGTGTGTTAAATACAGTAAGGGCACACATAACTGAGACTGCGCCTTTTAGCACAGTGCGCCTTATGGTCGTGAAAATACGGTATTCTAAGTATATTGCATTTTTTGTCTTGAAGAAAGGCTTTTTGCTGTTGGTGTGTTACTGCTCTTAATGAACCCAACAGTGCACACGCAGCTGTATTATACCAAAGGATATAAATATTCATTTGGGATTCAGTCCCAGGAGTGGCAGCATTTACATTAGCCTGATCAAATGCACAAAAAAAAGCTTCAATATAGAATCTTCAGCATCAAAGGATTACCCAGTATGTATATGAAGGAAAAGACAACACCATCACACTTAATCTGTGTCTCATAAAGCTGCATTTTATGCTTTTTTTGTCTTAAAGTATATCAATATAACTTTCTGTATTTGACATTTCGAATATGTGTGTGTGTGTGTGTGTGTGTGTGTGTGTGTGTGTGTGTGTGTGTGTGTGTGTGTGTGTACCGTAGCTGCTTGGCATAGTTTTGCTCTATCTCCAGTCTCTCCTTGACAAACTTTGCATAGCGCTCAAGAAAGTCAATCCCCCATTGAGTGTGTTTGTCCAGATTCTCGAACTGGTCCTAAAGACAAAAACACAGTAAGACAGAAAAAGACACATTTAATAAGGACTTTCAGGACACGGTGAACAAAGGGTTCAATTTCAAAGATTAGTCAGCAGTCCATGTGGAATGACTCTGAACATACAAATGAGATACACATTTCCTTCTGCTGGCTCAGCTCTAAAAAGTATTAGTGAGCTGTGTACATCTCATGCATCCCTGATTTAAACCACCACATGTGGACAAATCACAATAAATCAGCTGCAGACTCGACATCAGAAGCAGCAAAATGAAGATCAGCATGAGGACGGAATAATGATTGATTCGTACAAATTACATATGACATACTGTTTCAGACTTCAGTATTATTGGTGGTTTGATGAGGAACCCAAAGGCCAGTGAAATCAGTGTCTGTGGCCACATGCCCACATTCGATCCATTCTCATTGAAATCCATCCAGCTGAAGGTTTTCGGGCCAACTGTTTACATTTATTGTGAGTGAACAAGGCATTTTCATGTCCAGATGAGTTGAATCAGCATGATGCATGCAACAACTGTCAAATATGTCCTGCATCATTCTTTTTCATGGGCTACCAATCATCTGTTCACTGCAGTAGTTGCAGTTATTGTCCTGCTCCTGCAGTCAAAGGTTTCTGACTCTCCAGAGGGGATCAGTTCAGCTTGGAAGAGGAGATGTTAACATCTCCATGTGCTTACACAGACGGAGGATACGCATGCAAAGAATGGAGACAGAAAGCAGCCAGGGCGAACATTTACATCCCAGAAATGCTCTTTATAGTCCATCCCTCTCAAACTGATGGAAGCTTCATTGGGTTTGGGTTCTGGTTGCTTTGCTTGAGGTGTTTTTTGAAAAGGAAACCAAGACTTCACTGTAAACTGGTGGTGCAACAATTTTAAACTTTATAATTTAATATATTAGCTTTTTTTGTTTTGTTTTTTGTTGCATTGTAGTTTTTTTTTTTTCTATCCACAGTGCACTGCCTCATGGCGGTAAACGATCAAGCATCCTGCTCCACAATCACCCTCATCAAACACAATCAACCCTGGACCCTGCCCAGGACAAACACTCTTATCTATAGCCCACATTGGTGGTTGCTGGTCACTTAATTGTTTTGCGTAAGGCCACCACAATGGCTGTAGATTTGCTAATGGCTGTAGCAATTCTTCAGCTGGAACCAGCTTGCACTGTTACTGCTTTTATAGTGGATCTTACTCTGCCTTTTTCACTCAAATACTGAACATCCTTGTCACTTCTGTCAACTCAGATGAACACCATGACTTTTTCAAAGTACTGAAAGCTCTCCATTAAGACAAAATCAAACCAAAAATGTGGAAATATGTCAACTACTGTGGACACTGACATCAAAATACCCATCAAGTGAGCCACATGAGCTACTGCTCTGTGTGCTTTAGGCTGCATGTGGGTGTGTGAGCGTGTGTGTGTCAACATGAAGCTTGAACTGGAGAAAAAGAAGGTCACAGAGGCAAACATGAAACAGCCAACCCTTGCTTGTCCAGTTATTACTTTCTTCAAACACAAAGAGAACAAAAGGAAGCCGAAACAATACTGCAATTTACCTTGCTGTGTACATAGAACAGCAGTGTCAGCAGCAACTGATACCCATACTTAAATGCCAAGTATGGTCTTAAAATCATTAGCAATATGTTCAGAAGTTAACTGCCAGAGTTCTCACCCACCCTAAGCCTTGGCAGCACATCACCCCCACCCTTATGCATCTTCACTGGCTCCTGGTTAAGTTCTGTATCTCCTACAAAATCCCCCTCCTCACCAACAGATCCCTACACAGCACTCTAGGACGTCCTCCTTCCCTTCACATCATCCTGGAATCGGATTTCCACCAACAGGGATCTACTGTTCACCCCACACACCAGCCTGCCATCCTAAATTTGGCAATGCCCCTCTCTGGCAATTTCAAAAAGCAATTATTATAATAATTATTATTATTATAACCTCAGTTCACACACAGAAACAGCTTCTCTAAATCATATTTCTCTAACCAATGTGGAAAAATCTGCATGTTACTAAAAATGACAGGCATTTTTCCCTCCTGCTATACTTGAATTCAATGTATCACTCTACTATTCTGCCACGTTTTCCTCCCCACTGTCCACTGAGGTCCATAATAAGTGCTTCACTAAAGCTTGTAACATCGTGTTTCCACTGTGAAGTGTGGAAGAAATTCTGTCTGGTTCAAGACAAAAACTGCAAACAAGAGGGGGGGCTGCAGTCCAAAAGCAGCCATCAGTCAAAGAATATGCTCACTAATTACAACCAGTGAGATAAACAAAGCGACCCCAGCATGTTCACACAAGCAGCAGGATGAAACACAGAGTTCCCATTGGTCTCTATGGAGCGTGCTGGCAGTTTCCTCTAAGTGAGAAATAAACTGCAAAAGGGCACATTTTCTTATTCAAGCATAAAGATTTCACCCAAAACCGAGCAGCCAAAGACAAAACAAGAAGCCGAGCAGCAGGGTGAAAAAACAAAAATCAAAGAACGGCAATCTGCATGTTTTGGTGGAGCTTTTGGATCAATATTTTCTGCATCCTGTCTGTCTGGATGCATCTGGTTAATGCGTACCGGCCCTGTTTCTTGCCAGCCTGTCTGGCTCGTTTTAGCAGCATGTCTGGCTGTGGTTGCGTCAGCCTCTGTGACGGTGCCTATGAATAAGTAATACGAGTATGAGCTCATCCTGTAGTTTGTGGCAAGCTGAGCACAGGCTGCCTCACTGGGGAAATGACAGCATCTTCCCGGTCTTCTCTGGGATGAAAATAACGCTGGCTGAAGAGTTGCAGCCTAAATCTGGGATTTGCAATGTGGCTTGGTCTCAGTAAAGGCACCTGCACCACTCACACTTTCTCTGCAGGGAGTCAAATATCAGTTTTTGGACATCTAGTATTCCTCATAACTACGGTAAGTACTAAGTAACAAGACCAGCAATAGTTTTTTTAACCTGTGTATCCAGTCCCGTGTTAAGCCAGTCAGCCGTTATCAGAGTTAGACTGCAGTCTAAGAAGAGAAACTCAGGCATCCCCAGCAACCTCTTCCAACTAGTTCAGGGGAACACCAAGGGTTCCAAAGCCAGCTGGGAGATCTCATTTCTCCGGAGTTTGTCCCAGGTTCTCTTCCCTCACAGAGGAGACATCCAGGAGGCAACCAGTCTCCAAACAGCTGCAGTCTGACTGCAATCACTCTCAGACAGATTGGTGAAGGTTTGCAAATAACTGCCGTCCAATTTGTAGATGGAGACAGACTGCCTACACAATTAATTAGAGTCAGTCTGCACCAGTGATCATCATTTTGCAGCTGAGGAATTGCAGGTCTGCAGACTGAGTAGTGGAGACAGTGGATGAGAGGTTGGGTTTTTGTTTTTTTACAATAATTTATTAAAACGTCTTTCTCATTTTGATGTAGACAGCCATGTGGTCAGATTTAAAATGCAAGCAGTGAGTGGTTCAGTGTTTCGCAGCGTATACACAGTGTATTTTAGCCCAACTCGATCCAAAATTCATTGTGAACTTTTCAATGATGATATTCTACAATGAATTACTGAGATGTGTTATGTGTGTTACTTGTTATACTCTTTGCTCTTTAATACATTTTACCCATTATGACCTGTAATTAATTATCAGAATTTTATTTTTTATTTTTTTGTTAAACAAATACAACCACTAAAATTGAATCTTAAATGCTTATTTTGTTCATTCTAACTTGTATTTGGAAAAATTTGCTGGAAATTCACAACTTAACTTTTTTCAGGAAATGACTTCTTTATCACTAATGCTGTTGTTCCAGGACGGGGTCAAACTTTTCCCTGCAGTATCGAAAATGGTATTGAGCAGCAAGTATTTTCCTCAGTATCGAGTTTGAAATTCTAGTATATTGACAACTCTAGTATTAACACGAGCAGAGGGAGCTCATTTCTGTCGTTTGTATCCGTGATCTCTTCTTTTTTCCACTGCCCAAAGCCTGCAGACACAGGTGAGGACAGGCAGGTAGACTGACCAGTAAATCAATAGCTTCAGTTTCACACTCAGTTTTCTCTTCACTGCAACATCTACCAATCTCTCCATTTCTTGTGAACAAGACCCCAGGGTACTTAAACTCCTCTACTTGAGGCAGTAACGGTGGTGCCAATTATCATCTCCGCAACTTCACACTGGGCTTCAAACCTCCCCAGTATGAGCTGGAGGTCACCATCTAATGAGCCAAAAGAACTACATCATCCACGGAAAACAGAGTGCTGCTTGGCTGTGCCTATCAACTAATCAACTAAGTTTAATATTTAAACTGCTGGTACATTGATCCAAAACAATGTTCATATGTACAAATGAAATATTAAAATGATAAACATACACCTTGGGATTTGATTTCACTGTTTCTGTTTGTATACTATGTGATATTTAAAAAGACTAGCTCACAAAATAACACACATCATACGAGCTGAACCCTCAAAGCAGCAGAAAGGTGAACTAACAGCAATATTATCATCAGCAGGAACACAACATCCTGTCACACAATCCCCACATAATCACAGGAAGAGGTGCCTCCACAAACACAGCAGTAACACTAGACCCCTCCATCACAATGCATTTGGACTGTTGTACAGTGTGTGCTGGGGATAAAAATACTTGCACTGAAAGCGATATCATTTAGCCAGAGCGAAAAATACTTTAACTGAAAATCTTTTAACAAAATAAATAAACCATGCTATTTTTTTGGTTTTAAAGTCTAAACTTTAAAAAAAAAAAAACAGAAAAATTAGAGGAAATATTTTTTTTAAGTCTCTCCACCCAAACTAGCATAGATAGCATATCAAAAATAAATTAATGTTGACCTTTGGCTTCATGCACAATCCCAGCTCAGGTAAATGTCCTCTGCTTAACCCATTATGCCCATTAGCCCATTATAACAAAATTCCGGACCAGAGAAGGTGTAACAGTGTAAGTTCCCTATCAGTTAATTACAATATGATGAAAGATTATTACAGATTTTTTTTTTCTGTCTAGTCAAATCATAACACACTCCACTTTTATGACTCACTAGTGGAAAAAAAGATTGTCATTATCTTTATATAACCCAGACTGAGAATCATAGATGACATCAATGCTGCAGTAATGCTTTTGAACATTAACACACATGAACATTTCACTATAAGGAAACTAGGGAGCAAAAAATAAAAATAATGACAATCAATTCCAGTTAGCCTTTATTTCTGCTGGGAGATACAGATACAGGTCCTAGTGAACAGTCTGAACACAGCCGGTCGATTGGTAAATTCATAACATCAGTAAATGTGAAGCTTCATGCTGTCCTTACACTGTACTTTTAAGATAGCTCCAAGGTGGACAAGCTTATATAGCCAAGGCTTGTTTGCTGATTGAAAATGTTCATAAAGTCGTTGCAATCTTAAAAAAATCTTAAAAAAACAAAACAAAACCAAGTACACCCTCGCTGTTCCATAGGAACTGAGCGGTAGTCAGGTTATGAACACTTGAATAATTGATCATAAGCAACTGTGAGAACTAGAGCTGGGCGATATGAGATTTTTTCATATCACGATATGTTTTTTTCATTTCAGGCGATAACGATATCTATCACGATATGAGCCAAATAACTATATTTGTAAGATTTAAATGTGCCGTTGCTCACAAGTAAAATGTGAAATAATCACCAGCTTGTTTTTATTTAAATATTTATTTCCCATAATAAGTTCAACAGGGTAGATGTACTTAAGGAACATGAGACTTTTTCAGATAAATAAAGGCAAATATTGCAAACTACACAAAAGGCAGCCGCTAAAGCGTTTAAGTTTCAAAATAGAACAAATGAAACAGACTAAATTGTCAATTCCACTTAGAAACAAAATATTAATTCTAAAAATAAATCTTAGTTTGTTTTACAGAAGAACAGACAAAACTGACTAACTTTTGTCAATATCAAATAAACTGAGAACTAAAAGGAAATTCTCAATCTCTCCTTGTTGTATAGCTTAGCTTTTCAAACAGTTTTAACAGTTACTTTAGTCTGACAAAAGCCGAATGACGAATTAGCGCTTCCAGTCAGAGACTGAGGCTACGTCCACACGTACACGGGTATTTGTGAAAACGGAGATTTTCCGTTTTCGTTTTAAAAAATAATCCCGTCCGCACATAAAGGCAGAAATGAAGGAAAACGCTGCTATGAACATGCCAAAGCAGCAGGTGGCGCTAGATTCCTAACCGTGCAGAAATGTTGGCCAATCAGAAGTCTAGAAGCCTCGGTGGGAAAAAGTAAACAAAGCTGGGGCATAGAAGCAGAACCGAGTCGTATGTGTGGATGGACAGTAACTGTGTGTATATGTAAGCATTTAAACACTGCAGAGAGTAGAATTAACAGTATTGTAGAAATTCATTTCACCGAAACAATAACGTGGCGCACAGTGTGACGCATGCTCCAGTTTATTGTATTTCCAGACTTGCTTTCGGCACAATTTACAGTGCACGTTACTCTGTTTTTTGTCAGACTTGAAATTAGGGCTGCTCAATTAATCGAATTTTAATCACGATTACGATCTGGGCTTTCAACGATCATTAAAAATGACTGAGCCGATTATTAGCCCCTCCCTCATGCTTTACTCTCGCGCTGCTCCGTGTGGCAAATCAAGCGCACTGCTCTGCATTTCGAACACGCGTCACAACAATTAAGAGGACCCGAGGGAAGCTCGGAAAGCTAAGCAGAAGTTATTTGGAGAGGAGAGTGACTGCCGTTGGTTGAAAAGAAAGGTAAAGAAAAAAAACTTCAGTGGTGTGGAAACATTATGGGTTCGCGGAGTCAGATGTGGATCAAGTAGACACAGTGTGTAAACTTTGCTATGGTGTCGTAGCTGCACCACAGAGCAACACTGCAAAGTTCACATTTTTCATTTATTTCTTATATTACAAACATTTGCACTGTTATCAGTATTTGCACACTATTTTATATTATTTTTTTAAAGTCATTATTCAATACATTGTTATTCTTAACCCTTTAAAGCCGGTCAGAGCAGCATGCTCATTTTGTATATCTATTTTTAAATCCCTGTAGAACCTGAACCGCTAAGCTAGCACAATAAATTTTTTTCCATATGAAACCAGAGGAGTTACATCTTATGCCATCAGCTTGTCCTAGGTCACGGTTTCCTTCCACATATAGCTTTGCAAAAATTGCATAAAAAGCGCTTGCAGGAACAAAAACATAATATTCCAGAAACACGCTTTGCCGATCCGATCAGCTGTTCATAACACTTCCCACATTGAAAAAGACGTCAACGCGAACTATCGCAAGTGACGTCGTTTTTGCGGAAAATGTAGTTTTTTTTTACTTGTAGGCCTTAGAACTCGAATTGCACTGCTGGAAATTGTTTATTTTGATGCACATGCACATTCTTTGCAAATTTGCATCATAGGATTGTTTTTTTGTTTTTCCTGCAGTATATAAAAATTGCTGTATCTCCAAAAATAAAACTATGAAGACACTCAAAATAAATTTCCTGTTGTTGTAAACTATTTTTTGCAACTTTTTTGTATTTAAAGTTTTGAGGGATAAACCTCTTAAATTTCTCCAAGTAGAAATATATGTAAAAAAAACAAAACAAAAACGATTTTCAATTTTTTTTTGTAGTTTATTGCACTTTTTTGCAATTAATGTAGTTACTATGGACTTAATACATACACATTTTAAAAATATGGGCTATAACAGTTGTATTGATGTATAGCAACGTGAAATGCTCCCACAAATGGCACTACAGCATGTAAAAAAAAAAATATATAAGCTCTGGCGGACGAAATAAATATCGTCAAATAATCGTGATCTCAATTTCAGTGAAAATAATCGTGATTATCATTTTTGCCATAATCGAGCAGCCCTACTTGAAATAGCCGAAATACCTTCACACTACGGAACTTCTATGGCTCTTCCGTTCGACAATCTCTCCGGCATTGGAACCATCATCTGTTTTCTCTTCGGTCACGCTCGGTTGATTTTTCTAGTCGGCACACTCATTTCCTCCATTACGCGCTGGCTCCATTACCCGCTGGCTGCTTCCCAAACAAACACACGTGCGGCTTGGCACTTGTGCTGTACGTAACAAGCCACGCAACGTGACGCTGCGGCTGTGATTGGTTCGGCTCTGCGCTACTTAATTTGGATTGGCTGACCTTTTTTTTTTTTTTTTTTTTAAGAGGACAAGAGCGGCGAGGTCTATCGCGATAGCTTAATTTCTCTATCGAGTAAAAGTTATATCGCGATACATATTGTTATCGTTCTATCGCCCAGCTCTAGTGAGAACTTCTATAAAAGCAGATGCAGCAATCTTAAAGAAGCAATTTTTGTGGGCCATCAAGCTAGGAAGCTTGTTTTAAGTCCACTTCCAAACAATTTTCCAATCTTTCCACAGTTAAAAACAGAATTCACAAATGGAAAACATGGAAGATAGTCTTTCCAGGAGTGGATGTCCCAGCAAATTCACCACAAGATCAGATAGTCAGACTTTACAGGCCTCCGTTTGCATGTTAAATGTTCATGATGGATTCATGATAATGCACTTAGAAAAAGACCGAACAAGTATGGCTTAGTTGGATGGGTTGCCTTGCTTCTTCTCTCTTAAAACATCGCAGCACAGCTTTCGGTTTGCATGAAAAATATACTAAACTTCTGGGACAAAGTCATTTGTACAGCCGAGGCCAATGTGAAGCTGTCTGGCTATAATGCACAGCACCACAAAAACCCCAAACACAGCATATCAGCACAAATAGAGCAGTGCGATATGACCAAAAATATTTATCACGATATACATTTGAAAATTTGCGATAACAATATAACTGACAATATAATTGGCACTAGACAAAATACTTTACAACTCCACAACTAGTGCAAAAAAAACCAAAAAACAAACCCATCAATGTATTTTCACTTAAACAAGCAGCTGTTTTTTTATGTGCATTAAAGTCATAAAAATTTAACAGTGCAAATGCAAATTCCTTGCTGACAGTTGAACCAAAAGGCATTTCCAGTGGAAATTGGCCGACATATCCTCAGCATAACCATGTATAATATCCACAAAATTAAAAAGAGGTTATACACACACAATACGGTAGAAGCACAGTATGTATCACTCCGCGAGGCTCCTGCCTACGATAGCCGCAATGCTCCGACAATCCACGAAGCGGTGCGGCTTTGTAGCTTAGCAAAGTCGTACTGAAACATTTGACAGATTTTCAAGCGCCGTGTACGACATAAAATCGTTTCGAGGTCAGTAAACACAACCAGAATTCATACATAAGGCCCGCGGGATTATAAGGGGCACTGTCGATTTTCAGAAAAATCAAAGGATGGATTTTAAGTGTGCTGTACTTTCCAAAAAACACGGTAATAACGATGGCCCGCTAGCACGCTCTACCAAAAATAGTACTTTGTTGTGTATCTGACGGACGAAAGCTAACCCAGTTCCACACCACTGAAGTTGCAGCATTTTTACAAACCAGTTCTGGTTCATCAGTTTCATTCAACGATCCGCTTTCACCCTTCTCATTCTCCGTCATGTGCGTATGAAAACAACGGCACTGCGCATGCGCGTTTTACCCATATTCTATCGCGATATTTCATTTTCTTATCCTTGCCCAAAATTATACCGGTATATGGCCCAGCCCTACTCACAAACACTTCATACAAACTGCACGGTGGTGGAGGGGTGATGATTTGGGTTTGTGTTGCAGTCACAGGACTTGGGCAAAGTATTTTAGAGTCAAATGTGATTCCATACAAAGAAAAATGTCAGCCAATATATCAGAGTCAGTGTTCAGGTGAGGCCATTAAAACTAGTGTTTAACTTTTAGGCTGACACATGACTAATTGGACACATGACACTGTAGCTGGTATATGGTGAAATCTCTAAAAAAAAAATGGCTCACAGCATGATAAAAATGGGTCACAAATCTACTTTGGCTGAGATTCTCTCTAACAAAGCACTGCTCTGCTTTAATGAACTTAAATCTCAGGGTGAGAGAATAAATTAGTCATTTAGCTCCCAGTTGCGAGGGGCTAAAGATTCTTTGTGTGCAGATTATATAGCAAATACACCTCCTGCTAACCAATCAGACGGCCACACGGCACTTCCAAAGCCAATCAGATACTCAGCCAGCCTGGGAGCATTCAACGGGATAACGCGAGGTTAATTAGCATAGAGAATACTACTAAGACAACAGACTAATTACACACTGTTTCCTTCAAGAGCGTGGTGCGCACACGCACAAACACACAGACACACTGGTGTGCACAAGGCAGACACTGGGTGGGAAATGTCAACTTGTCTGAAATACTGGCATCACACTGAAGACCCTCAGGCTATGTCTGCACTGTGTGTATATGTGTGTGTGTGTTTACTGTGTCTATCGGCGCTCACGCTACCCAAAAACCAAAAAAAGAAAAAAGAAATTTCTACCAGGAATGTGGTGGGGAGATGAGACAGAAATGTGTGTGTTGGAGGCTGAAGAGGGAGCGTGCGGGAGGAGAGGCCTGGAGAGAGAGGAGGTAAGAAAAACAAGTGGATAACAGGAGGAAGATTGGTGCATGAGCCCTGTTTGAGATAATTATTTTGTCTAAGTCTGCATACAGGGACGCAGACGGTGAGCCATGACACAACCACAGCCCAGCAAAAGAAGCCTGAGCCATAAGCAGATTTTAGATTTATTGAGGATACTGATCAAGTCAAATACTTAAAAAACAAAAAAAACAAAAACAAAAAAAAACAGGACAGCAAAATGTTTTTTTGTCTTTTATGTTGTTTTTATCTCCATCAAAAATAAAAGTGGGTTCATTTTGAGCGTAAAACTCCTGGCTACCTTCAGCCCTGTTAGAGAGCAAGAGGTAAAAACACATAGTGTGTGTGTACCTGAATGTTACACAAACACACACACATTGCTTTTTCCCTTGATGTGAGCATGTGGATTTGAATAGACTTGGGTTTGTTGCTGTAAGGTTGTTGGGTTGAACAGCATCCAATTGCCATCTAAGGGCAAAGCAGAAGGGGGCTCTGGCATGCCGTCGACTTTACCTCCTTAACTGTGCTGCAGACAGCAGGAACAGCCAGCTTCTTGAACCCATTTCACTCTCTGCTACAGGTGTTATTCAGTTTTTCGAACTGACTCCCCAGAGAGCGCTCAGAGAGCTCTTCTATCCCATTAGTATGATTCTGTGGTGGAGGGTTTACTAAATGCTTAAGTACTCCACACAGCACTGCACGTTCTTTCACCTGTTCTCGTACGCAGCTTCTAGCTTTCAAACCAGCAACAAAAATACAGTACGGGGGGTTAAGGTATTTAACCTTAGATTTGTGTTGTTTGGATAGATCTCAGTGTGCCAGGTTGAAAAGTTAATTGAGATAGTTAATTGAGCGTTTTCACACACTGTAAACACATGCGCAAAAACACACACCTATACATCTACTACTATTTGTTTTGCCTTGCAGGCCTCATTCTTTGCCCAGCAGAAATAGAAACCAGTGCATGCATCACTGTGACCCTGCACAAACAAACCTGCCTATCCACACAAACCTTAAAGGAACTCTGTGATTCACAGGTGTCCAAATTATAGACCATTTTGGTGGATTAAAACAAATCGGTGAGTCTTGTGGATTACACTCTGCTCTGAGTCAGTGAGCTGCTTCAGGCCTGCAGACACACACTGAGACTGTTTTCCCATGTAAACCCGCTAAGCTCTTGTCCAGTCAGGGTGTGTGTTTTTGTTTACCACTGCAAATGGTTCGGTTGAGGTGAGCACACGGGTGTTTCCTCTCATGTGATAGTCAGAGCATTTGTTTTTCAGTCTGCGTGTTTACTGTCAGATTTGAGGATTATCTCCAAGAGTTCACAGATGTGTGCAGTTATTACAGAGGAAACTATTAATTGATTTCACATGACTGCAACCATGACTTGGCATCTGCGGAGGTTCAAAGCAAAGAAATTGGATTGTAACTGAGAATATTATTAACCATTGTCAACAGATACTTCTCTAGCATAGGTCATACATTTTTGGCCCATCATTGGTCCTGGACCCCCTTTAATAGAAACCAGCATTTGCTGTGTTCCAGCAACTGTGACTTTGAGGAAAACATCTAGAAAGAAAAAAAGCTTTACAGATGCTTAAAAAGAAAAACTCACTATGAACACAGATGTTTTAACACAAACTGAAAAATGGAAAGTTGGAACAGATGCTGGTTGAAAACACTGTACTTTTACAAGTAAAAATGCAACAGTGCAACAGTGGATGTTCACCTGTTTCCAAGCACGTTAAGAGGTCATCAAATACAAGATCAACGTCCATTAACCCATAATATATAAATTAGGGGTGCAACAATACTCGTATCGATATTGAACCGTTCGATACAGTGCTTTCGGTTCGGTGCGCATATGTATCGAACAATACAAAATTTTTAATTTATTTTATCAACTTTCTTTCTGACGATGCTGTCTGTGTTGAGCGCTCAGTGGATCTGCGCTCGACAGTGCAGCCTAGGTGGAGCAGTCGAACGCAGATTCACTGAGCGCAGGGTAAGCTAGCGAGACAGAAGTTAAGCTCTCCTTGCAACATGGCAAATTGAACCTCCCCCACCCTCATTCAGATGTGGCGTTTGGAACTATTTTGGTTTTCATGTGAAGTATGACCTTGAAGGTAAGCACGTCATGGACTAAAGTAAAACAGTATGTCGGATGTGCCACGCAATGCTCAATTACATGGGTGGGAACTAGTGCGTTAGCGCAGTTTGCTTGTTAACGTGTTGGCCATCCAGCCCCACCCACGTCGCGATCCGCGGTAGCTCGTTAACGGAGATTTGCCGTGTTGTGGCGTTAACGTCATTTCAACGAGATTAACGCTGACAGCACTAGTGGGAACACAACGAATATGACTGCACATTTACTCCGACATCATCCTAGTGCAAAGACAAGTGGAAGCAGACAAAAACAACAAGCAGGCATGCTACAAACTTTACCCGAGTCATTTAGACAGCCGTTAGCACAGGATTCTCCTTATGGGGACCTGATATGTTTAATATGCTGCTGAGAATATAGCCCAGAAGAAGCGTATAGTATAGCTTTTATTTTGGAAAGAGCCATTTCTCTGTAATAAACTCTCTTTTCCAAAGATGAGTGATTTCTCGATCAGATAGATTTATTTTTTTTATTACTTTGTTGTTTCAGCAACATTAAATTTAAAAACTGTACTTTTGAGTTAAA
Source organism: Maylandia zebra (assembly GCF_041146795.1). Lineage (NCBI taxonomy): Eukaryota > Metazoa > Chordata > Actinopteri > Cichliformes > Cichlidae > Maylandia > Maylandia zebra. Next base: position 9,766,457 of record NC_135183.1, read on the forward strand.
ATATATATTTATAATTTTAATAAATGACATATTAAAAAAGGCATGAACATTTTTTTGTATCGAAAAAATATCGAACCGTGACACTAAAGTCTCGAACCAAACTGAACCGTGAATTTTGTGTATCGTTGCACCCCTAATATAAATATATCAAGAGGTTACCTTACACGTGTAGGAACACCTTTACCGTATTTTTGGGACCATAAGACGCAAAGGATTATAAGGCGCACTGCCGATGTACGAGTCTGTTTTCATACATAAGGCGCACCGGATTATAAGGGGCAAAGCAAAACAGATAAGTCAAAATTTACTCAACTCATTCTTCTTGCTTCCTCCACTTCTGTACCATTAATGCTGAAATCTCTCGCAGCTGCTCTATTCCATGTTGTTGCAGTATATTAATGACTAACCTCGTATTGTGAATGGATTATCTCAGTTGTTCTCCTGACTGAAGTTTGGTCCGTTTACAGCATCCTGCCATGGGATTGCATTTGTCCCTGACCATTGGGAACCCTTGCCTTAACTTTTACCGAGTGGAAAACAGTTGGCGTTCATCCTCCAGCTTCACTGTGTTTATGTTATGCTAACATAGCTGTGTCGCTAGCAATCACGTAGCACATCATTATATACCAGCTAGCCAAACTTCAGTAACCCTAAAAACATCACTGCTGTTTAGTTTTCTGTCTTCATTTATGGTATAAGTGATAGCAGAGCTAACTTCCTTCTAACTTCTAACTCTGTTAAATTTCATAAAGTCTGTTTTCATGGATGCCTGGATGTTAAACTTAACTGTTACACCCTGTAAAGCAGCAATGCTGATCATTTTATTAAAGATGAAAAAATTTAGACAGTTTTTAACTCTCAGTGATGCCGCAGTGTTCGTTTGACTTTGGGAGCTGAAGGGGACGGAGTTTTGAACCCACATTACTCCGCGAGGCTCCCGACTACAGTAGACGTAATGCTCCGACAATCCATCAAGCATTGCGACTTCATAGCTTACCAAAGTCGTACTAATACATTTTTTGACAGATATTTTAGTGCCGTGTACCACATAAGGTTCAAGGTCTGTAGGAACAACCAGAATTCATACATAAGGTGCACTGTCGAATTTTGAGAAAATTTTGGATTTTAAGTGCACCTTATAGTGCGGATAATACGGTAGTCAAACACAGTGGCTAACTGTGTAACTTATGCAACTGAAATTGTGCTGAAATCAGTCTGCTGAAGGTGGAAGTAACAAATCTGTTTCAGCACTTGAAACAAAAACACACCATCAAGTACTACCAGGCTATGGAGGAGAAAATGCTAGCAGGTGCTCCACTGAGCACAAGCTAGTTACACTCCAAAAACTAATGCAGGACTTTAACCCTTGTGTGGTGTTCATATTTTTGTTACTCAGCCAGTGTTCATGGGTCTGGTGGACCCGCTAGAGTTTTGGCTTTCCAAATGAACACTATCAAACAATTTTATGTTAAATTACTCAACAGATGTTTACTTCATCCCAATTACAAGCCATATGAACAGCAAACATGGTTAATTTTTTCCCTTTACCTTTGTTAGATCACATTTATGAATTAATGTGCTTCTCGTTTTTTTTTGTTTTTTTTATAAAATGTTATAAAAAAATAAATCAGTTATAATCAAGTGGAGTGAGTGGAAAGACACAACACATTTACACGTGAAGCAATATGTTTCACAACTAAATGGGATCAGCTGCTCATCAATGGTGACATTAGGCCCAGGGTTGTAAAACAAGGGGAGGTGGTGCACACACTTATCCCACACTGTCCTGATGGCAGCTAGCTTGTCTCTCTGCCGTCGAGCTGGTCTGTTGTCTCGGTTATCAAAACTGATAATCCTGGAAATTTTGTGGAAGTTTTCCAGAGACACTGATGCACGGAAAGCTTCTTGCCGGTTTCTGCATCCCACAGGGATTCTGTGGATTCCCCTTTGGACCTGAAAACTCCTGCAAGGATAAGAACCCCATAGTAGGCCTTTGGGGTTCTTAGATGAATTTGGTCCATCTCCTTCCACCTCTCTCCAAAAACACACCTTCCTTCTAGATTACTGCAATCCAGAATAATTTTCTGGATGGAATCTGGGATGAAAAGCTCAAATGAAGACTTGATGTCCTGCACATGAGTAAATGTCAGCCGTGTTGGCCCTGGCTTATCACAGTAACAGCTCTGCAGGGTGGCTCATTTCTTGGGCAAGAAGACCATTCAATTTCACCAGTTATTGACATCCATATTTCTTCACTTGCTGTCTGGTGGGCTTGTTCTGGTCCTGAGCTGGCTGCAGATGGGGTACTCGTCTTCGTTTTGTTACTAAATGGTGCTCAACCTCATCCTCTTCTTCAAAGTCACTGTCAGACTCTGAATTTTCAGAAATGTGAAATATTCTGAAACCTCTTTGTCAACATCATCATCAGAAGCCCCTCTCTCTTCCAAAATCAATTGGATGGCCCTCGCAGCAGATAATCTTTTGCCATCTTGATCAGTTGTGATAAAGAACCACACTGGCAAATTCTTATTTATAGTATTATGCCCCTAATTTGCAGGTGGGACAGGGTATGAGAAAATAAAATTTGGATCCCTCAAGAAAGAGGGTAAAATGTGTGGGAATGTAAGAGCAGACGGTGTTGATAGTTGAATTTTCAACAATGTTGCAACTTTGTGCGCCAGCAGGAGGGGAAGAAAACACTATCAGCAGCACCAGAAAGGAGGAAGACAGAGTGTGGGAACACAGGACCTACACTTTCAACACTTTTATTAGACCTGGGTCCAGTGGACCCGAACACCTTGTATGTAATGTAAATGCGTGGGGGGGGGGTACAGTATGAGGTCATTGAAAATTAGTTCGGATTTATGTTCTTCACAGAAAATAAGCCAAAGCCAATGAATTTCAGGTTGAAAAAAGAATTAATTGTTTAATTTTTCTTTTGAGAAAAACTGAAAACGGGTCTCACAGACCCGAACACCATACAAGGGTTAAGTACATTGCTAAAAAGCTTGAACTAAGATAAAACCCAATTTTAAAACTACAGCTTTGAGACTAGCTAGCCTAGAACCTTGTAATTTCCACTCAAACTATGACCACAGCAATGTGCTAGTGAAATCACAAAAAGGGTTTTGCCAACTAGTTAAAGGAATACACATTTTTCCCGTAGCGACAAGTGCTCGCCAAGGTGTCACTGACCAGTCTGTAGGCCTGTATGACTGGGGGCTTAGCAGTCATTTTCTCAACAAAAGCCATCAACTTCCAACTGATCGAGTAATACTTGTTTATTACTTCATGACTGATGCTTGCCAGATAGTTGCAGAGGACTCCAGCCTCTGTGACTGGGTTCTTAAACAGTCCAAAGAAATAATGAAGAATAAAAACGACTGCACACCAGCTACACTTGAGCTAGTGAGCCATTTCAGATAGAACATTGAGATGTGTTTAAACATTAACCAAATGCTTCCCTGCCACAGAAGAACACCCCGGCGTGTATTACCCCTGCATCAGTAATTTAGCCACTGTTAACTCCAGCAAATAATGACTTAAAAAACACCTAAAAACAAACAAAACTACGTATTTAGTGTCTTTTTATAAACTCATGTAGTGCACTTTTTCTAATTTTTCTTGTTCTTGATTCTTAAATCCACATGTTTTCTGGTCATGTCAAAGAAAAGCTGCCTCCCCCTCTGCCATTACAATCCAACCATAAATCACTAACAGTTACACTTTAACCACATCAGACTTACTCAGTGCATAACAAGCTTTTGTTGCTGACAGATGAAAAAATATTAAACTAGTTTAAGCAGAGTGCACGTGTGTGTCATATGCTGATCATAAACATGGATGGATGATGCTAATCATCTGATCACATTTACCACGATACACACTCACACACTGTTTTCCTGTGTTCTTTCCATATCAGCAGAACAATATATGAATATCTTTGTGCCAATGTGCCCCATGAAAAAACAACAATCCCTGTAACTTATTTTCTTTTAGCTAAAATAAAATAATAATAAAAAATAAAATAATGTCTCTTCTTTAAATTTTCATTTATAGGCCATTGTTAAAGCTAAAACTGATAGATAGCCTAGTCTAGTAGACTGTGTGACTTGTAAAAAAATGTTGCTTAAATTCAAAGATATATAAAGTAACATTTTCATAGTTGCATATTTTTACTATGAAATTACACATTCATCGTCTGTAGCTACACACAAAAATGCTAACAAACAAAATAAACCTCGCATTTTGTTGCAACAAAAAAAAAGAATGAACACACGAGGCAACATTTAACAATACCAAATAAGTTATGGCCTTTGGTCAATGTTGAATGAAACTATTTACAGCTGGTATAGATAACTGATAACGCAACCACCCACTCATTTTAATTCCAAACACTGTGGTTTTGCTCTTACACGTCATTCATGTTATATTTAATACCTGTACGAGCAAAACAAACTTATACCTGGGCACTCCTGCATGGGCCTATCTAGTCTGGTTTCATTGCAACCTGATCCCTACCATTGTCTAGCTACCCTGCTGCCACGCATACACACCCTGATAGACTAGTTAGACCAGAGAGAGTGAGAGAGTGAGAGAGAGAGATGTGATAGATAGACATGAATCTAATGATATGATTGTGTTCTAGCAAGTTCTGGTTATAGCACATTTTTAAAAATTTAACCATGTTACCAATACAAGTAACATAGTCCATGGCTATTCTAACCAGTCTTTCAATGTCAACTGAAAACATGCAGATATGATGATGCTGTGACAGATCGTAGTAGTGTTTCACAGGAGACGACAGAAACTTTATCCCTTTTTTTTGGGAGGGGAAAGGACCGCTGTTTAATTTTGAACATCTTGTTGGTCAACTTCAGGTAATTTGCTTTAAAAAACAAAAACTAAAAAAAAACTAAATAATTAAGTGCTTTCAGTTTGTTTTCAAGACTGAAAGGGAACAAAATTTTCCAGTTAGTCACACTTGTCCTGCGATATTTAATGAAGACAAAATGTGAACAGAGAAAAAGATGCTTGGGGAAAACAGGCGACCCTTTGACACTGAAGGGTGATGCTGGGTCACCATCTGACTCTGAAAAGGAGCAGCAGGGGAAACCCTTTGGACAGATGTGTGAGGGCCCTTTTATTCTGAGCCTTTAAAAGGCCAGATGTGTTAGAGGATGACATCAGTTCACAGAGCAAGCAGATGTGCAAAAAGACATTTTTTTGCACGTGATAGGATGGACTGAATATTTTTACAATTTGAAGCCACCAACAGTTACACAGTCTTTCTATACATGTTCTCCCTCAGCCCACAAAAATATTATAGTGGTTTTCTTGTGTGGTTTAACTCTTTCCCACAAAAAAGACAACATTTGATGAGCTCCCCTGTACCCTTAATGATGACTTTTGAGACTTCCTTACATCAGTTAAAATGTTGATATATGTTGCGTCGTTGATGACCATTAGAACAGGTTCTGAGTTTTTCCAAGGTTTCCTCTGGTAAGCTGATCATCCTCATTAATTTCTGATCCATCCTCAATTTGTCAATGAAATCTGACAGAAACCATTCAGTTCAGAAAAGAAAAACAAGGGTTACCCTTAATTCAAGGTTTTCAGTGTTGCACATACATGTATGTATGTGGGTACTCAAATCCTGGGTTGATTTCAATCTGATGAAACATGACTATTACAAAGCTTGAACAGTTATTGGGCTCATTACGTTGTCTTTTTAAGGCTTCTGTAATTTGTTATATTGAATATGAACAAATATAACCCACACAGAACAAAAATGGGAAAACTTTAAGCAAGTGCTTATTTTACATGAGCATGCATCTCAGACTTAAGTCTCACATCATTACTCATGATTTGCTCATCGAAACAGCTCCTTTTCCATTTTTCCAGTTCAGCATAATTAAAATAATTCTGTATGAATCAAGTAAATGTAATGTTACATTAAAAAAAAGGCAAAGGGCCAACTTCCATGAGTAAATCATGAGACATACAAGTCTTAAGAGACGGTTATGACTTATACCGCATGAACATGGACTCCAGAAGCTCTCCCAATATATACATCCTGGTGAGCTGAAATTCAGACTGAATTGGGGAAGAAAGGTGATTTAAGTGACACAATTGTTGATACCAGAATGGCTGTTTTGAGTATTTCATGAAGTTCGAGTAGATCAGAAGTCACCACCCAGTAGGGAGGGTAATGGTTTTGGCAAAAAAACATTTTTCTTAAAATGGTCCAAAGACAAATTTTAAAAAGCATTCACTGGAGATCTACTGCTAAAGACCACTGTAAAACAGCAGTCCCCAACCTTTTTTGTGCTGCGGACCGGCCTTTAACCCTCTCGAGGCAGGCGTTGCCGATTTGCAACAGTTAAAAACTAACAACCTGATTACCCCACATACATATTTTATGAGTTTTATTTACTCAGAAGTACCACTGCAGGACTTGGTTGTGCATTAGCAACAAAAAGTTTAATTTGAGCTTGAGAGGGTTAAGGTGTCGCGGATGAATACAACAAAATGAAACCAGTACGAGTGAGTTAACGATTAAAAAAAACAAAAAAAACAATTGCGATAAAAAATGATAAAACCCCTGAAAACCATAAATTTTTCACCCTAGCCTCAACTCTCACGGCCCAGCACCAAACGACTCAAAGACCGGTACCGGACTTTTGTTCAGTACTGAAGCTTCAGGTTAGCTCAGAACAGCTGAAAGCATTGTGTTTATCGTTTTCTGCACTACTGAGACGGTAAAAGTTTACAACTTGGAATATATTAAGCATATCAGTCCATCTGTTTTGCTAAATTTGTTGTCAGCATCTTTAACTAGTGCCACAGCACATTAGTGGTATGTCTATTACAAAGAGTAAAAATACAGATTTTTGACAGCTCTTTTAATACCAACACGCCTTCTCTCAACTGAAACTACTACCAATCCCTTTAGGTGATGACTATTCTATATCCAAGTTGTAGCCTCCTAGTATATATTAGTCATATCAGATAGAGTTAATGGTTAAACCACATGATCCACATTCAGTGGGCTGGCCTACACAAGTTGTCCTTTCAACATGTAAACACCAAAGGGAAAAAAAACCTGTTCACAGTCACATGATGAGTGCAATCATGCTCAGACACTCCCTAAAGAAGGGCATTTCTGCATGCTTATGCATACCAGGGTAAAGAGTTATCTGAGGAGATGTTTCCACTGAAGGCATGCACTTTCTGAGTTAAAAAGCTATTTAAGGAAATTTTCCACTGGCTATACGGGAACACTGTGGTATCATTGTAAGGAATATTCCAATGATACTGCTATGTGAGGCGCTCTTCATTTGCGAGGCACACACAGATTTAAACATTTGTTAAAGTCTTGTCTGAGACTTTGAACTGTTTTGCTGAAAGGAATGGGTCATAATTTTGTCTAGCATTTTTTTAAGACAAGAGCTGCATAAATAATCGACCCAATCCTTGATAGTAACTCTGTTATTCACATTTCAACAGAGGTAAAAAAACACAAGCATTTTCCCATATCAATAAAAATAATTGTTTTTTTTAGATTTGAGTCGATTTAAACCGATGTGATGTGTTTGTTGTCTAAAGAAAAAACATGCCCGCTCTCAGCACCCAAAACAAGCGTCATAACCTGCAGTCATCCACATTAACCAGTATGTATCCTGTGTTGGGTAGGTGTCATGATCATTACACACATTCTACCACACACACGCACACAGCTGGACCCTCATGTTGAACCCTGACTGTGATATTAAGGCACTTTGCAGTTAGCGGTTGGATAAATTGAGCATGCTTGAGCTTTTTTTTCCAGAGATGAATGAGCTGTTTGTTTGTGATTGTACACACAGGCCTGATGACACAACTCAGTGGACTGCTGAACAGATTTAGTAATTATCACATCCTGCACTTTCATATTGTGGACACAGACACACACACACACACACACACACACACACACACTGGATGTGTGGTGGTTAATGTGAATAACCACTGAAACTCACTGTGCGGAAGTCGTGCGCGCCTGTGTGTGTATATAGATACTCAGATTTGTTTTTACTTTTTTTTACTCTTTATCAAGTACTTAGGCTATAGATAAAAGACTTTAGGCTGTTCTGTGGTTGGTGGGCAGTACCTGTTCTCAGTCACATACTCTTTATGATGCAAGGAAAACCCCACTATGTAACACAGACAAGTAAATTGTTGACTTCTCTTTAGAGAAATGGTTGCATCACTTTTTTTTTAGGAGAATTTCCCGTGAGTAAATTGACTGACATATCAGCTCAATGACTGTTTTATTGAGCTCTTTTCAAGAAATCACTCCAGGAATTTTGGTCTGGCAACAAAAGCATTTGTGCAGTGCTTTCTGATGACGTATCTATCCGGCCTGTACTACACCTTTTTGCCAATAGCCAGCTAAGACATGCTCCAAATCCTCTGTCCAAACCCTCTACAGAATAAGGGTATGGCATGCGCTTTAATGGCCAACTAAATGTCAGTAACTGAACCACTTTTTTAGTTGACCAAGCTAAATGGTCAGTTGAACATGAGTCAATCAGAAGATTAGGCTGGAAAATTTCAGTGTGTGAGCCTGTGGTGGTGACATGAAGCGTCTGCAGGCAGATTTCAATTTAAAAACATGAACAGTCTGGATTTAGCCACAGTCTTATTATTACAGTTGAAAATTTCACTCAATTGTAGGACGGCGTTAAAAATGTAACTTGGAACACTTTTTATCCGACCTTTATCCAGACTAGTGACTAGGAAACCATTTCATTTTTGCTAGGGAGTAACAATATAGTACATGTTCATATTAAGTGCTTGCATTATAAATAAAAGGTAATGTTAAAACATTTCATTGATACTTTTGGTATCATACAATGAATTTTAATAGCACTGGTAGCAACAAAGAATGGTTCGGATGCCTTCCTAGTTAGTACTAAGACCATTACTAGCTTTACTGCATCTCTTTTTTTTTAACCTTTTTAACATTGTTTGTCTGGCCAAGAGGGTTTAAATGAACAATGGAGAGTCTAGACTAAATCAGAATAAAGTAGTGTTTGTTGAAGACTGCCTTGAGACAATACAGGGTCACAAATGGCTTTAAATTGGTTCACAAATGGCTTCAGTAATATGAATCCTGTTTGGAGGCTATTGTTGCCATCTACCTAGACTGGGTTTCACACAATATCAAGTACTGGATAGAAAAAGGCTGTCAGGAAAAAAAAGAGCTACAGTAAGTATATTTCCCACTTTTCAAAGAAAGAATAACAGGTCTTTTACATGCTCTCATATCATGTTTCCTGAATTTGGAGGTAGGCTGCTACTCTCAGCAGTCTGACTACCTGATATATTATGGTCTGGGGTGCCTGCTGTAACCAGGAGGTACTTGGTAGACAGGTTACCAAGGTAACCAGCAACCCTCCATGCTGAGCAGCTAGTGCGAGTATGTGCAAATGAGCAGCTCACAGTGTAGCAACACAGCATTTTTATGGGCCTCTGAAACTTCATTGGCCAAATAAAAAGCCTGGGAAAACTCTTGCTGCTAGAATGAGCATTGTTTCCTCATATGCAAGCAGGCTGTATGTTGGGCACGGGAGGGGGGGTGAAAGAAAAGAAAGACAGGAAAGGGGAGAGGGGCCTGTCCTAGTTTCACTCGAGCCATGTATATGCATTCTCTCAATATGTCACTATATTTAGGGTATGCAAAATATGGCAAACCTCTGACAAAGGCCAGTGATTCCCATACATGCTACGTCACAACAAGAAATACCCCACAAATACGTCCACTGTATTTTTCCCATGCAATGTGAGCAGCAAGCTAAACAATCAGGATTCATAGAAATCACTGAGAGGTTTCTTGTAAACCACAGCTGATATCAGACCTGTGGGACTGACATCCAGTTGATGACTTTGCTCAACATATCAAAATTTCAGGCATTTCTCACAATTTCCTGACTTTACACATGGACCAGTAAAACCAAATAAGCAGCATTTTGTTGTCTCTTTCGCATACTTTACTCACACCAGGATTTCATCCAGTTTAACTCAAACAGACAGAAAGAAAAACATCTTCCCACATGCAGCCCATGGGAGAAAACTTCTTTGAAAAGCGTTTCACCATCACTAAAGTCTATTTGAGGCTCTGTGACATTAAACCATTTTGAAAGACTTCCTATTTTATCTTGGCCCGTGGGAAACCCCTTACCAAAAGTATCTGTGCTGGAATTGTCCAAACATGATCCCGGGACAGAAGAGGATGGGTTGGATTAAGTTCTTTAGCATAAGAATGGAGAAGAATGGAGTCATTACAATTACAGTACAAACCAATCAGCCATGAGATGACAACATTCTGTCTCCAAATTTTACCATTTAATCCACACCTTCGATGCCATAACTTGACTGTGAAGTTGGAATTTCCATAACAGTTCATCTTTTTATCTTCTTAGAGCACCAGAAACCCCTCCCCATTTGTTGCTTTGCTTGCCGTAGCAACATCATCACACAGTTGTGTCTATTTATGCCAGCCGTTAAGGCATCATAAGCTTGCTGCGGTATTCTCCTGAACAATATTTGTCACCACTCAGACAATACTGCCACATACGTGTTGATGTAGGAAGAAAATATCTCAACAATGGAAGCAAAGACTTTGCCAAGTGTTTCCTCCTTACATAGTCTCAAGTTTTCAAACTGTTGCAACCTCTCCCTCTGTATATAGAGGTAAAAAACCAGCATGATCCTGCACCTGTGTCTTTAACCCAGCTGCAGCGGCAGGTTGCAAAAATCGAGAGGCCCACGACCGACCGAAGTACAACAAAGATTATGCCACACAGCACATGATGTAACGTCAAACTCAGCAAGCGCCATGCTTGCATGACAACCATAAAAACACCATTAGAAGTTCCTCCTTCTGTAATCAGGGATTACAGTTATGGATTGGTGAATAGTAAGTTTCCCACATTCATCACTTGATTGCTAAATCAAGTCTCAGCCTGCCATAAATCACTCAAGGTGAAGACGCCTTTAGGGAAAACACTGAGAAAGATCACTAAACTTGAAACTGAGGACAATGAGCGCCTCGATGTTGTTCTTGTGAAACACTGCAAGTCCCGGTGTTTTGTTTTTAAGTCTGTAGCGATTTGGTATCATGTCCAGCCGCACAGCAGATATCATCAGTCCAGCAGGTGAGCAAGTTTAGCCGGCACCTGACATGTTTAGTACACAACAAGCAAAGGACATCAGCTGGAGGGCATTTATCATCTATGAAGCGCTCTTGCATGGTCTATCAGGCTCACCAAAGACTCCACAGCCTAATAAAACCTTGCTTGGATCTATTTTAATCGAATTTATCAAAGCATGCTGCTTCTATGTAAAGGCAATAATATAATTATATAAAATACTATATTAAATGAAATAGTAGTAGTGGCTTCTGTGTAATCCATAGAGTGGTATACTGAAAAATAAAAACCATGTCATCACAGTGATGTAAACAGGATGTTGATAAAAAGGACTCTGCTCACTAACTTGCAACTGAGCTGTTTCCCTAACAGGTAGATGATCTGCTAATTATTTTGTTGATTTAATATTTAATAACAATAAGAAAGAAAGAAACCCAGAAACACCACACAAGCAAATATATTTTGAAAATTAATAAATAAAAAATAAATAAAAACCTGATTTACAAAGATAAAAAAAACACGTTATAATATGACTAATTGCAGGGGGCTTATTCCATTAAAGAGAATTTCAGCTTGAAGGTTGGTACACTAAAATAAGGAGGTAACAAGTCAAGTTTTTACAGCACACAAAAAAAATGTATACTGTAAGTAAAAGAAAAGAAGCAGTACCCAACTTCGTGTATTTTACAGGAAATAAGAACTAATTAGAAGGTAAGTAACTTTAAGTAGTGAATGAGTCATTGTAAGTTGAGTAAGTAGTATTTTAGAGAAAAGGAGAAAATACAAGAAGCAAGTAGTTTTAAATACTGTGTAATCTCATGGTAACTAATAATATTTTCCCATCACACACTGTATTTTTGGGGTCCAGGCTGTATTATGAAGTGGCTTAACCTTGCCTAACTTCCAGGTATTTTGCAGGACATGGGACCCTCCCTTCCTGTACACCAAGTTATGTTTGGACAGTGATGGTGAAAGAAAAAAAAAGGTTAGACTGCATCTTCATAAAGTTGCACAGGCCTGCAAATGTTGATGCCATTTATTTTTTCTTAAGTTGGTAAGGGAGAACAGTCCTCATTAAATTCATATTAGTAGACTGTAAGGACAGTTGAATCACAGAACATTTCATACTTGCAGTATAATCATTTCTTTGCTTCCTTTAAAAACTGGATTTTTCGCTCCCTTATTCTAGAACATTGAAATTCTGTTGAATGACAGGGGAATTATGCCCTTGGTTGGGGACAGTATTATAAAGTGTGACCTAAAATGCTTATATTTAATAAGTAAATCGATTATTTGACCTAATTTTACACACAGCTATAAATAATGTAGCATACACTAATAAGCGGGCACAGTTATAGGATTTGCTCTGAAAAGGTAATACAATATTAATTATTAACAAGTAATGGGTTCCTTATTCCTTTTTTAAACTTTATTTATTAAAATTATTCACATTTTTTAATATACTTTTTTTTTTTTTTTTTTTAAAGGAATAGGCCATAGCATGCTCAATACCATACTTCAACCAGGCAGGCTTCAAATACACTGATGGAAACCCTGCATGTCATGGCCATAGACCCCCACCGACTTTAGACTCTCCATGTTAAAGATTCAACATGTTGCACTGTGTTTTGTTTTTTATCAAACAAAGTTACAAAATTCAGTAAAGAAAACAGCAGCTGTTGCACACTGTAAACTGTGTTTTGTCACATAAGACCACTTAAATTCTCCAAAAGGTGATGCTGTAAGGCTTGGCATTTTAATCCGAGTCCGTGGGGTTTAACTTGCTTTTAAAGTCAGCCTCAGGTGGCTTTGTGAAGAAACTGCAGTTTTCAAATCTTCTATGCTGTCTTCATTTTTCAGCCCCTGTGGGTTCCACTTGGTTGTAAGTGCCAAATTCTAAGATGTTATATTGATAATTTCAGCAAGCTTAATTCCTTTAAATTGATGGACTGTTTAAGATAAAGTCAAAATATTGCAAACAAAGACCTAATCAAACCAAATATGCACATATATTAAAGAGATACATGGATATAATAGTATTTGAAGCTGTATTTTCTTAAAGACTAGTTGTGATAATTAATTAAAAGAGAATTAATATAAAATTTACCATTGTCTGTTTTCATGTTACACAAGCAGAGATTGACAGCAGCCAGACATTCAGCAGAGGTTTAGTGTAATGACTGGTTTGGAGTTCTAGGGAAAATTCACCAGAAAAATTCCCAACAGCTTCCAATTTTCCACATGTCCTAAAGCAGCATTTTTATCCACTGGCTAATAAAGTAACTGACTAATAAACAGTTGACAGACTGACTGACTCCTGGAAGACAGCGCAACACTGAACCCAGCTGCAGCTCTGACAAGTCGTGACTCTAAGCTCCAAGGTCTAAAACTGGTTCTGTCTGTGGTGAATCACTTTATACTTCCTGAAAATAAATCAGAATAAATGATGAAACATCAAAATGTATAAATAGTAAGATGTTATGTTTATGATTAGTATGAGGAAACACAGCTAATGAGTTAAAGTCAAAAATCTAAAATGCATCTAAAAATAGGCCAAATGTCACTCGCCAAATTCCCAAATAGGAACCAGTACGGAAATTCCAGGAGACTTGTAACCACAATTAGTCCCCTGGCTAAAGAACAAACAGTAATAACAATCCCAAAGTTTAAAAAAGAACAACTTTAATGTCAAATAAAGGTACTGTTTACAGCAACAATAATTTCTGACACAGCTAGGTCATGTAGCACACATTGACCCATGTAGACAGATGGGACAAGGGTTCATCCTGGGTCACAGTGCTGGTATGAAAGGGGCACAGGTGTCCTGTGGTCTGAACTCAAGAGGAGCTTGACTGCTAAACAGCTGGGAGGATGGATGCAGCTGTGATCGAATCCAGAGGGAGGCAATAGGAGGATAAGAGGAAGGAAGAGAAGAAGGGACGAGTGGAACAGTGGAGATAAATTCTGTAAAAATGCCAAGAGGAAGGAGGCTCTGTGTTTGTGTGTGTGTGTACTAGCCTGCAGGAATGAAATTAGGTGGGATGGTGATTCTGTAATTCATTTTCTTCTTTTTGTAGCCAACTGTTTCATTTCACCGTCTCCCTTTCCTTGTCTACGGCATCCCTGACATTGCTGGCACAATTCAAACGCACAGATTTTGATTAAATCTCACCATTACGTCGGGGATAGGGTGTGCTAAAATCACTTTCCAGAGAGACTAGTTGATTACTAATTGAAACATTGTCTTTCTGAGCTCTTCAAAGCTCTGTACACCCGACAGGTGTTTTCAATGAGTCTGCTTATATGCTGTGTTTTGGAATTTCAGGAAATCTGTCAGCAACGTAGACAGATGCATGTGAGAGACACATTAGTAAATTGAAGCCTTCAGCTGAGCATTTAGGTCACTGTACTGATGGATGTGGACTCCAAATCGGACATTATTACAACAGCATGACTTGAAACTATCAACCAAGGTTAAAAACTTCTCAGGAAATTTTCTTCTGAGGTCACATAGTGAGCGAGCTAATGCCAATTTTCTCAAAGACTTAACACATGCAGAATTATTTTTGCAACCAAATTCATCACTCCCTGGTGGCCAACAGAACATATGCATGTTTAAGGTAAGTATTTTCAACCCTGCAAGCTGCATCAATTTTGTGTAGGTGTGCCTCAGAGGAGGCAGAGCAGGTTGTGTGTGTGTGTGTGTGTGTGTGTGTGTGTGTGTGTGTGTGTGTGTGTGTGTGTGTGTGTGTGTGTGTGTGTGTACGCTAGAAAGCAGAAAAAGTTGCTTGTACGAATCAAAATTTAGTCCATTATTATCCTTTATGTCCAGCATGTGATGAGGTAACCAAATTTAAAGACCTGGAATAAGGCCTTGATTACAACTTCCACTTCCATGAGTCTCAACAAAATTTTGGCATTGGACATTGAGCGTAAGGGTCTCTATGGCTGTTTCTTACCACCACGCAAATCATTCACACTAGCTGTGTGTATGTCCCAGGTGGCAAACGCAAATACGTTTAATGGAAATGACTACCTGGTTGTTTCTCCAGCTCTCTGTGTTCACAGTGGAGACCTTTAAATATGGTCTAAAATGTCCAGTTTAAGTAAGAGCTCTCAAATCATGCACAAAACAACTCTTCTGGGCGCTTTGAGTGCTCGGAAGAGTAGAAAAGCGCTATATAAGAACCAGTCCATGTATATACGTGATGAGAGAAGTTGTAAAACTTCAGCAGGAAGTATTTTATCATTACAAGGTAGGTTTGTGATTTCTGGGACTATCACAGTTCATAATACCCATCATAGTCCTCCATGCTCAGTGGCTGACAATCACAAGTAATTTCTGCTTTCTCTACCAACCAAAAGACAGCGAGCAAAGTGGCTACATTCATATTTCAGACCGTATAAGCTCTGATATAACTAATGTAATCCATAAACTAATGAATAACCTAAATCGCAGCACCAAAAAACAGACACAAGTAACAGCAACACTCTTAACAGCGCCCACTTCTGACTGACATCTACTGAGCCATGCTGGCATCTCTTCATTAGAAAATTAGATGTTCCAGTCATTGAATCCAAATATTTCGATAGACACAAACGTGAGACTAAAATTTTCACCCGGACGTTTGAGAGAAAAACAAAGAGAAAAAGACAGCTTTGTAGGGTAATTTCCACTGCCATTCAGCAAAATTGATTAATGTTTGGATCCGTTTATCTAAACTCATTATGCTCTGCTTTGACCCACTACATCCTATTCATACTTGATGTACCCTGTCTCTAATGATTTTCCCACTAGGATGATTAGAGTTGCATCTCACCCATTAAGTCTTTAAAATCTACTTGCTACGCAATCCATCCGCCTTCATCTATTCACCTCCTACCACCCAAAACCTCCCTCTTCTCTCATCATTAACCTCCTCCCTCTGCAGCGTTTCTTCTCTCACACTTCCTTCATTCCTGTCCACCTTCATCATCATCCCTGTCTTTAGTAAATGTGTGTTGGCACAGCTTCAGTTAATTAAGAAAGACATCCACCCTAACAAGCAGGACGTCCACGAAGCAATGTGGGCGTCAAGCATCAGTCGCGTCACACATCCAGAGCTGAAAACAACGTGCCTCTCACTAGCACCTACAAAAACACCCCCTCCACATTCATGCAATGTGTTGACAAGCTTGGCCAGGCCTGACTGTAACAGCTTGTCATGTCCAGGCCACTGCCCTTGGCTTCAACATGACATCATTCGCACCCGCTGTGACCTGCAACGAACCGGACCACTGCCCGGTTAAACAGTAGGAACCTTCTTAAAAGACCTTCCGCTATCAAAGTGGAAGACAAAGAGAAGACACTGCCCATAAAAGCCTGAGATTTGTTCTCTGTTTATGCTACACAGACAGTCACACAGAGCTGTCAAAATATTTTACACATTCAGAAACTAAAGCTAAGAACTCCCCATAAAATTTGAATAATTACTCTGCATGCTGCAAACCAGATGTACTCTTAAGTTATCAGTTTTATATCATCATAAGAATAACAGACCCTGGGCTACAGTCAACGGAAACTGGAAGCAGACATTATCAGAAGTCTGTGGACATCAGACTAAAACCAGGCACAGCCTCAATGGGAGAAGGAGTGAGGAGAACTCTGGAAAATGATCAAGGGACTTGTTGTTTTTTAAAGATTCAGACTGAAATGGCCCAATAATACCACTGCAACAAAGTCAGAAAACAATAGAGGACAAAATGTAGCATACGTACACAATACAGCACATCCTCAGAGCTGCACATTGATAACACATCACAACTGCCAACTACACAAGTGTAAATCCTGACTAAAAATTGAGTGACATCAATTGTACAAAAGAAAATGGTGAAAAAACCTCCAACGGTTCAGAAAAACATGCCTGGTAAGGGGGGGGGGGGGGGGGGGGGGGGGGGGTAATACTCTGGAAAGAAGAGGAATGAAAGTCACTAGAAGAAAGACAAAAAACGTGTGTGCAACTGACACTTAGACAGGTGGAAAGGTAAACAGAGATAGTGAAGATAGGAGCAGCGATACTGAGGGTCGATACATGGGTTTAAACATCCAAAGCAACAGACAATGTACAGGAGTGGATAAGAAGAGAGCGCACACAGGGTGGAGCAGCTGGAGATGAGTGTCAGAGGGATTTGTTAGAGAAGCATAGCAACAAGATTGAAAGGAAAGTTTTATAAGATGGTAGTGAGTCCTGCTGGTTTGGTTTGGAGATGGTGGCACTGACAAAAAGACAGGAGGCCAAGCTAGAGATGTTAAGATTTTCACTAGTCGTGACCAAAGTGGACAAGATTAGAAATTAGCACATCAGAGGGACAGCTCAGGCTGATTGATTTGGAGACAAATTCATAGAAAAAAGGCTGGACATGTTCTGGGGAGGAATAGTGGATATATTGGAGCTGCCAGGCAGGAGGAAAGGGGGGAAGACCACAGAGAAGATTCATGTAGTGAAGGAAAATGCAGAGGGTTGGTGTGACAGAGGAGGGACAGGGTGAGATGCTGAAAGAAGAAAAAGATGATGATGAAACAAAAAAAAAAGAACAAATAAAAGCTGCAAATGTGAGGTGTTTGGTGGCAAATCGATAGCTGAATGGCTGCAAAAGACAACAAACAGGAGCAGCTTCCAGCTGTCAGCACCGAGTCTCAGGTTTAATTCCAGCCTGGGTAAAATGTATAGCCCTGTTCAATTTCCCAATGATTTTTGTCTTTCTCTAATAATGGCACAATGCCATATAGTAAGTATACTTTTTACTACTACTGTATACAACATTATTCAAAAGTATCTAATCTTTTGCATAAAAGACACAAAAAGACCTGAAAGCAGCAAGAATAGTGCCATAAAAATAGATGACGCTAGACTCTGACATACTGCAGGCCAGTCTATAAATATCACCAACACGAGCAATGATAACAAACACCCTTGTATGAGTCTGAAGGCCACCTGATGCCAAGAACGCAAACAATCCTCTTGCTAAATGCATGAAATCATTTACACGTAACCCCCACTACCCTGCACAGCACCTCCCGTGTGACATGTGAAGAATCAAAATAGCGAGTCTTTTCTGACAATGTGCACGACAGATGAAGGAAAGAGCACCAAAGTCCTGTGAGCCTTTGTGCATGAAGCTAAAACCAGGTCGCTGTTCTGAATCTGAGCCTCGACAATCAGTCTCCTTTCCATCGGACGGCCTTTTAAGTGAAATCATGTCCAGCCTGTCCTTTCTCCAACTACCCCACACCTTCCCATTCTCGATCCCCTTATCCTAGTCTTTCGGTTTGGCCGATCAGCAGAGACGACCGCCCGTCAGCCTCTTGTCCTTCAGTCAGACTTGGCTGCTCCACTGTGCTGGCCTCCAACTCACCTCGTCCAGAGAGACCAAAGCACAGCATGGCAGCATCCTGGCACTAACGCACACACTCATACAACACACAGAAGAGCTTTAATTCAGACAAACGCTTCCTACTTCACGAGTGTGTGTCGGACGGCAGGAAGCCAGCGAGGTAATAGGATGTTCCTTGCTCGCTTTGTAGCGTCTCAAAGAGCTGGGCTAAAGCCAAAGAGTGGAGTAAAAGCACAAAGCCGCACTGAAAACGACGCTGGCTTCCCTTCTTCCCGTTTCATTTAGGGACGACACCTAAGAAGGTGATACAGGGTGAAATACAAACAAACAAACTGCGATTGGGGTGACTTAGTGTTAAATTCTGCCGCCCAAATGTGAGAATTTCATTTTTTTTTAATCTGATTGAGTTTTGAACTGCTCACATTAGAATATAGCAAAATGTAGCCAGTATCTTAATAGGTGAAGCAGCCACTTACCCAACTGTACATAGAATAACAGTTTTTTAAGCCAACTGTAATCTTTTAGTTGGACACAGTTTTATTGTTATTCTCAGACTTTTATTTGAAATCAGAGACTTCAATTTTAGAATAAAACAAAAACAGAAAATAAAAGCACACTTCCTGACATTAGAGGGGCAGTCATCTGTAAAGCACAACAGCCAATCAACAGTTTTATGTGGTGTCTTGGGGAGGATAAGCCCTAATCTGACATCAGACAGCCAACACATTAATCCCATCAGCGGACTCGGGGATTATGACGGTGTGTGTCAGCCAGCGTCTACAGTCAGCATATCGGAAGCGCTTCACTGATGGTATACAGACTGGAGCATGTGACAGCGTATCTCATCATTCATAATTTTCTGTTACTCATATACAGTACACTGCTTGGGCTGTGGTAAACACAAGACAGAGCATTTCATGTAAAACCCCCACACAGACTTATGCTTTCCTTTGTTTATATCAATGCATTTCTGCAGCTCACAAACTCATCACAACCACAACATTAGCACAGTGGATCACCATTCATTCACATCTCTTTGTGATTTTGATCCACAGAAGAAAAACTGAATGGGAAACTCTCAAAGCAGACGCGAGGCCAACAAACCCCTGACAAATCATATGTGAGTCCATGTGTGCTTTATTTCCCAAGTCTTCCCCCCCCCCCTTTTTTTCTTTTGCATCTCAGGCAACCAAACAGATCTCTCTTTGTGGGTAGCAGATGATCGGGTTACATGTGAGGGCTGAGCAAGAAAAAAGAAAAAGAAAAGGAAAAAAATATGAATTTATTTTAAAATGTAGATAATAATCACTGAGGTCAGCCGGAGGAGTATCATCTTGGGGAGATGAAGTGCTCCCTCCTCCTCCTCCTGCACACACATATACAGAGAGAGAGGGGGGGGAGTGCTTCTGGTAGCCTTTCTGGTTACACAGCTCGTAATGGCCAACACCCAAAAAAAATACAGGATGGAGCCCCACCGCAAGATTAATTTAAGCTAAAATCTGCATACACTGCAACTAAGAAACACTATTTTGAGAAAGGGATGGTAAAAAAAATCATCTTCTAATATCGGCTGCAGCTCGTGTTTGACACACTTGTAACATTTAAATGTTACTCACATTTTAGCCATGATTTCACTATAAAGGTAGGACACACACGGCGTGAGGTCCACATGTAACGCCGTATGTGTGTCTATAATAACCATGTGTTCCTTCCAGTAACATGGAAGTTGGGACAAAAGGCTGGAGAACTGGCAACAAAGGGAAGCGTTATGCCAATTAGTAAGTGAATCAAACGGCTGTGAAGTTGCGATTCGTTTAAAAGGAGACCGAGCAGGACAGTGGGCTCTCTCCCCTCCACCCTCCAGCCGGGAGTCCCTGCCAGAAACTGGGTGTAACACATGTAAGAAAACCGTCAACATCCAACTTAGTAAGTTGCCAGACAAACAAACAATTTTTTAAAATCAATTTACCACCACAGATATTATTAAAGCTGGCAAATAGCCGGGTGGTGGAGGCAGCGTGACCCGCACCCCGGCTCGCTGTCGTGGCCGTGTGTCTGCAGCCGTGCCTGCCTATTGTTTCCTCCGCTGTCACAGCCGTTAAGGTGCGCCTCGGATTAGCTTTAGCTTTAGCCTCGCCGGCTACAGCACCGCAGCCGACCAGGCTAGCACCAGCGCCTAGCCGCTCTCCGCGACACAAAGCTAAAAAGGTAACACGGCACCTTTCTTCCGCTCTATTGCCCCAAAGTCGCGGCGGTGTCCGGGCCGAAACACAAAGAAAACAAGCCAAGCACTTTCTCACAAGCACACTTAAAAAGAGTTGAAACGTACCCAGAGCTCCGTTCCCCAACTCATTGCGAAATCCTCTTTCTGAGTTCTCCAGTACTGGAAGCAGTTTTCCCCCCGCTCAGACTCTCCAAACGGCCGCCGGGATTCGGTCCTTCCGACTGTCTGCCGACTGAACTCACACTCCACCTCCTTCACCTCCTCCTCCTGAATCAGCAGGGACGCCCTTCCAGGGGCCCTGGACCACAGACAATCTACAAAGAGAAAAACGGATTTATGTTCAGTGAACATTTTTAATCAGGTCTTTCATATTAAGTGTATTTACCTGTAACCAACAATAAAGAAAGAACAGAGTAAAGCAAAAATACAAATAAAAAAAGACACATTTTCAGCAGCTCAGTTTAATTCAAACACTGATTAAATGTATGAACTGGATACAAACTCGAGTATAGAAATGGAATGAATTATTTAGTCGGCATAATACGAAATGCTGCAGGAAAAAATTACAAAAACAGATTTTATGGTATGACAATGTAATACATTTTAATTTCAGTCATTTTCATATTTCACGAAGCTCTCTTTTGGCGCATTTGTTGACTGGTTATTTAAAATTAATTAAAATAAGAAGTAATTTACATTGTCCCATTTTACTGGCCAATAAAACAAATATTTAGATAAATATTTTAATTTCGTTTGTCTTTGGTGTATTTTAATTATTTTTTTTATTTTTTTATTTGTCCGGATCTCTTACCATATTTCCATCATTACACATCATTTCTATAAAGCCGGTTGTTATTGGTGTTAATAATAAATTAATTTATAATTCATTATAGTTCCTTTTATTTCAAAAAGTCATGTTTAAAGCTACGTGTTTGGATAGCTTTATTTTTGTTTTGTTTTGCTATTTTGACATCAGCGCGTATATTAAAAGTTCGTACGAGGCAAAATATTTATTTGAAAAGTGTTGAAAAGTATCAGAAAAGTATTTCTGATGACCTAGAGCATTAAAAACGCTTTAAATATAATCCGTTTACAGTTTCTTTAATAATGATTTAGTGGTTCCCTCTAGCGGCCAAGATGAATGATTACAGATCTTGATTTATATATAATTAATAAATAAATATTGTAAATTTTTGCAAGTTGAACCTGGAAATAATCCAAAAGGTTGAAGAATTTAAATACTACGTTTAAAATTAAAAATAAATGTTTTTAATTCTGCTCCATTCCTGTCTACATAGTTGCAAATTCTGCTGCATTAGACTGGCTCTTCACAGGTTTGTTGCCATAAATCAGCTTGATTTATCATATTTATTTGCTGTTAAATTTGATAGTAACTCACGTTTCCACCTGAAAACTTTGTATTATGTAGGCATTAAGTTTAAACTGCTGGCTTGAATCTTTCTGTAGAAGATTAATACCGCAGCAGGACAAACTGCACCACAGAGCTTGGCAAGAACTAAAGGCCAGTGAAAACTAAAAATTACTGACCTCAGCATGAGGCCTCCTTATAATTATATTGCTTACACGGATACAGTGGATATAAAAAAAAAGTCTACACAACCCTGTTTAAATGCATCATTTTTGCGATGTTAAAAAATGTGATCACAATGATTCAAAAGTTTTCCCACTTTAATGTGACCTGTAATAATTCAACTGATGAACAAATGTGTTAGGAGAAAATAATAATTTTAATAACAAAAAATGTTTTTTAAGGTGTATTTTTGTCAGAAAACACTTCTGTCCTGCAACCCTATCACATAATTTCGACATATGGAAATACATGACATTGTTGCCACGTGTAATACACATCTAGTGCATGGCGAGTCCCCTGGCAGCCTCACTGACCAGTATTCATCTTGGCTTTTAATCAGTTTTGGGGGGCATCCAGGTTTTTCGTCCCATGTTTTCTCCACTGGGTTCCACAGTATATCCAATGTTGTGGAAATTTTTTGTACCCTTCTCCTGCCTGATACATTTAAACAATGAGATCCTTTGATGCTTTTTAAATCCCTGCTTGCCCTGCAGGGGGTCTTTGTTTATCCTTCAAGCTCCCAGTTTGGGGGTCCCTCCTGAGTGCTCCATTTACCACGGGGATCACTATTGCCTTCACCCTCCACATCTTCTCTAAGTCCTGTGTGTTTCTCAAGCTTCTTGCGTCAGTTCTCTCCAGGTACATAGGCCCATAGGAGTGAATGTGAGCATGAATGGTTGTCTGTTTCTATGCTAGCCCTGTAACAGCCTGGGGACTTGTCGTACTCTGCTTCTCAGCTTTGGAAGCTGAGATAGGCTCCACTGCGTCCCTGTTTCTTTGCTCAAATACTGCAGTAATTTAAGACCAGCAAAAGCAACAAATGATCAAATATGAAATGTTTTATTGACACTGCACAATACATGAAACATTGCTAAGGCAAGAGGCAAAACAAATTTCCCATGTCTAGTCATAAACCTAATTCAGTAGCATAAAGGCACAAATTACACTTATAGTAAAAGTAGTAATTATGGGAGCTGCTGGGTGAGTTTTTAATAATACCGCATGATATTTTTTACACCTGCAAAATAATAAGAAACTAAAGCTTTGAAATGAACGGAAGAGAGTAGAGTAGGTAGATTTTATTTGCCTCCAAATTATTTTGGAGTGGAAGTAGCAGCATTACCGTCTAATCCAAACTCCGTAGCGGTTGGTGGCGGAATTGCGCCACCCTACAGTATACCGCGAGGAAGAAGAAGAAGAAGAAGCAGCACCATCTGGAGGGGGATTGAGTTTCTGTTTGGTTCTGATTGGCAATGCACTTACGAACAATTAAATAATCTGGAATTTATTTGTATGACAGATATGCACCGCTACACTGCAAGGTAAGAGGTGTTTATATGTCTCCCAACTGTCATTTATCAGCAGACTGACCTTTGGCACACTTTGCAACTGCTGAGCTCTGGTGGTGCGTTAATTTCTGATAAAAAACAAAACAAAAACACAACTGTTGGCACATAGAGGTTAACGCTTCAGCAACACTTTGCCGTTTAATCAAATTTGTTCAAGCTCATAAATATTACAGACTTATTTTATTTCTTTTTTGCATTGGGGGGTAAAAGTTCCAAAGCAGCCAATCATATACATGCTAACGCATGGGCCAATCATCGTCCCTGGCAAAGGATTCAATAGAAAACCTGGCTGATGTCAGGTTTCAGTGTAAATTAGGGGGCTCAAATTTGCGGCCCGTATGTTGACGTGAAGAAATATGCAATTTGGCCCTTGAAGTTACTTTTTGTTTTGTTGTTGACTGAAATGTTAAAATAAGTTCTTTAAAAAGTAACAAATTATTAATGAGCAGGAAGTACAAACATGTTGAGGGATTGGCTGTGTTAGTTCAGTGAGAGTTATTTGTAAAGAAAACAATTTAAGTAGCAGTTAAAAACTAATGTGCACACTTATGTCTGCATTTTTATTTTGTTAAATACAAAGAAAGTTATAGCAGAAGTGCTGCCACATGTGTGGCCAGGAAGAGAGCACTAATTTGTTTATTTGGTAGTTCAATGAAAGGCTTCAGTTAGTTAAGAGCAAGAAGAACAATAATTGACAACAACAAGAACTAGAATCAGCAAATCTAAGCTGATGTGACCAAATGAGGGAGAACCCAGTCTATGTACCATTACAGCTTTGCCCCCTCCAGGAGCAAAAAAACCCCCAAACACTACTGCAAGGGTGTCCAACTCCAGGCCTCGAGAGCCAGTGTCCTGCAGGTTTTAGATGTCCTTGATCCATCACAGCTGATTTAAATGGCTAAATTACCTCCTAAACATTTCTTGAGGTTTTCCAGGGGCCTGGTAATGATCTAATCATTTGATTCAGGCGTGCTGACCCAGGGTGATATCTAAAACCTGCAGGACTTCAACCCTTGAGGCCTGGAGTTGGCACTACTGCATACAAAATCCTGGAATTAAAACAGTAATTTGAACTCTTCAGTGTACTGTTGGACAATAATTTACTCTCCAGATTTTCATAATCTTTTTTTTGCAGTTCTCTCTTCTTTTGTTGTCATGTTGCAAATAAGTCTTTAAATGTTTTTTCCCTGATTCTTGTTTAGCAGGTTTGTTGAGCGGTACTGGCAGCGTTCAGTCTGCGGTATGAGCTCTGTTGCAGGGAGGAGGAGAGCCCTGCCGAGTGCCTTCCCTGTGCTGGACCTGCCCCTTCTGCCCATCCACAAACACATTTATGAAGCAAACCTCAGAAATAGCAACGCCTGGTGTAAGAAGTAGGTTTTGCTCACACATTTGCTCTCACATTTCCTAGTGTATTAGTATGTGCTTTGTTGCAATTTGGTGTTTCTAATCAACTATTTTAGATTTATTAAGTGGATTTTTGTTTGTTTTTTTAATCTCAAAATAAATTCCCTGCTTGTTTGTGTGTGACAGTGTGTTGCCAGATCTGCACTTGTTGTCATTCATTATCCCTGGTTATCTCCATTTATTAGGTACACAGAGTTTAGTGAGAAGGTGATGGAAGGGGGAGGGGAGAGGGCCATAGCCAGACACACTCAGAGAAACAGGAAGTTGCTGGTCAGAGACAGGCTTCGCCTCCTATTGGATGACGAGGACTTTCTGGAGCTGTCACTATTTGCTGGTTTGGGTCTTCCGTACGGGGACATACCTTCAGCCGGCAGTATGACTGGTCAGAAACGACTACAGATTAGTGTGACCGCAGCTAAATACCCTCATTTAATTTCTTTATTTCAGATTGTCTTCTGTTTACTCCACATCTTCTGGGATCCGAGTGTGACACTTTATGCATTTTTTTTATTCGTCTGTACAAACATCATTCAGGCATCGGCAGGATCAACGGTCTGTGGTGTGTGTTTGTTGCCAGCGACGCTACGGTGAAAGGAGGCACATCGTATCCTATCACGGTAAAGAAGAATCTCCGAGCGCAGGAAATAGCAATCAAAAATCGTTTGCCTTGCGTGTACCTGGTCGACTCGGGTGGAGCGTTCCTGCCGCTGCAGGTTAGCGCACGCACACATAAGCACATCTCCGATTTAATATGCGTAAGGGTTCTACCTTTAGAGTAAGTGAATGCTAGTGGAATTTATACTGACTGCTGTTTCCTCGTCTGTGTATAAATGTCCAGTCAGAGATTTTTCCTGATAAGAATCACGGAGGAAGGACGTTTTACAATGAAGCCATCATGTCTGCCATGAAGATCCCCCAGGTAAGGATGAGCTAGAAGGCTTTGGTCTTTACATAGATTATCATTCCTGTTTATAAGCTACACTTTGCCTTTAAAATGTTTCATATGCACACACTTGTTTTCTAAAACATTCTCATAATTTGTGAACTGTTGTGCCCCTCCAGGGAGACCATAATCTGAAGACCGTGACTCTATTTAAAATTTTGGCATAATTAATCTCCACAGGCAGAGAATTTTTAAGTCTAAAAATGAAGAGAGAACAAGTTACCATTGTTAAGTTCTCATTGTTTTCTTTGTTTTTGCTTTTGGTTTTTTCACTATTTCAAATTGCAGTTCTGATATGAAAATTGATCATCCTAAAGGTAGCTGTTGTGTGCGGGTCATGCACGGCGGGTGGAGCTTACATGCCCACTATGGCGGAGGAAGCTGTAATGGTGCACAGAATAGGAACCATATTCCTGGGCGGACCGCCACTTGTGAAAGCTGCCACTGGAGAGGAGGTGACGCCAGAGGACCTGGGAGGGGCCAGGCTCCATGCTGAGTATGTGTGTAAATCTAATCAGTCCTGAATAGTATCAGAAGAATTAGTTCATATCATCATGTATCAAGTTACCATCTTGTTCCAGAGTGAGTGGCTGCGTGGATCACTTTGCCTGGGAGGAGAAGGAGGCTTTTGATTACACTAGAAACATTATATCAACCCTCAACTTCCTGCTGCCTGAGGAAGAGGAGGAGACAAAGAAGAGGAACGCAGAGGAGGAGCCACTGCACAGTCTGGAAGAGCTTTTAGGACTCGCCCCTAAGAGTTACAACTACAGCCTGGATGTTAAGATGGTACAATGTGACGGACACAAATGCACAAAGTGCTCTAGTCGGATGAGTTTGTTACTCTTATGCTGAGTTGCGGCTCTGTGACCTTTAGTTGGTTGTTTCTGTTGTTCTGCCCAGGTAGTCAGTCGACTGGTAGATGGGAGCCGCTTTCTGGAATTTAAAGCTCGCTATGGAACCTCACTCGTCACTGGCTTTGCAAAGATACATGGGTAAAAGATATAAACACAACCAATACGCTCACTGAAGTCTTCTTGTAGCACATAAACTCTGATTGTTGACATTGTGTTCCTAATGTTTTTTGTAATACTGAGGACACAGTTTACATTTACTGCAGTCCTGCTTTTTATTCTTGGACTCAACTAGAGTAGCTCTGCATGATTATCTAAAATAATCCTTATTTATCCCATACGGGCCATGATGGAGCTTCTCATTTCACCCACTGCCTGAAACAAGCACTTGCCGTTCCTTTCTCTTCCTTTTAAACCAGCTTTCCTCTGATTGGCTGCCCCTTGTGTGCAGTAGGTGGATTGATCTGTTGTGTATGTTATAGCCAGAGTTGTGCGCTTGAGAGGGCCAGATTAGGGAAATTGGCTCACACTGACATCAAACTGAAACAGTAGCAACATTTTCTTTTAAAAGCGTTTACAGTAGCCTGAAACCCGAGCTTTCATCTAGTAGCTTTGCTAATATAATTTTGGTTTCACTTTAAAATATGATGTTACACCTGTTACATGTGGCTGATAATGAATACCTTAAGTAATACTTCACCTAAACTTAAGGTAATTCTTTCTTTGTGTTCACTGCGTCAGTCACCTAGTTGGAATTTTAGCGAATGATGGACAGCTGTCATATGAGGCCACACTGAAAGGAAGCCATTTTGTCCAGTTGTGCAACCAGAGAGACGTCCCACTCCTCTTCCTCCAGAACACGGCACCCACTGCAGCACTGACACTGTCCACAAAACAGGTATTCACTCTCACTTCATTCTCACTAAAAACAAATGCACAGGGACTCAAGTTTGGGAGAGTTTAGAATCACTTTGAGTCCCCAGTAAGTGTAAAAAACCATCCCAAGTACCATTTATTCATGTGTGTCTCCCAGGCAGAGATGAACAGTAACCATCTAAAAGCTCAGGGTTCAATGATGTCAGCAGTAGCATCCGCCTCTGTCCCCAAGATCACTGTGGTGATTGGTGGTTGCCATGGTGCAGACAGCTATGCTATGGTGAGCGAATCAATTTATTTTTCAGTCTAAAGTTTGTACATGACCATTTTCAGATCATTTTTCTGTTTGTTAAACCATGTAACACTGATCGATGAATCAAACGTGATATAAAAGGCACCTAAATTAAGGGATGAACCAGTGTTGTTCCCATATAACAGACAACCTGGCAAAGAGTCCATTTTTAATGTGCCAGTGGGTTTCTGGTCGCCTCTGCAAAAACAAGTGACGCAGTTTCACAGGCATAAAATAGTATTTTTACAGGAAGAAGGTGCTTCCTAAAGAACTTTTAAACAAAAACTTGGAATATCTAAGCTTGGCGTGAGGTGTGTTCTTAAAAAAAATCTGAAGTGAAGGACAAAATAAGTGACATGCCTGGAAAAAAACTAGAAGATAAACAAATGTCATAGTTTGAGAATACATATCCGGAAGTGATGTTAGGGATAACAATGATCCCAAACATGCTGCCATTACAGTAAAAGCATTTCTGGATAGGAAAGCAAGCAATGAAACGCTATCAGTCATGTCATGGACTGACCTGCCAGGAGCTCTGACCGCAACATGACTAAAGCCGTGCAGGATCATCTTGACAGTGAACAGAATAAAAGGCAGCCAACTTCCAAAAAGATTTGAATGTCCTTCAACTATTCCTTAAGACTGCTTAAAGACACAAGACAGCCTCAAGTCTCTACCGCAGAGAGTTTAGAGAAGATATTAGTGGTGCAACGGATCACAGTTGATCCGTAATCCGAACCGATCCCACTCCACGGTTTGGCACGCACGTGATTCGAAAAAGAAGAAAAAAAGTATGTGTATAAAAGCTATTGGGGTGTTTAGCTGCAGACGGGAGGCCGTTTTCCGTTGTGCAAAACAAGGGTTTTAAACTAGTCAACGCGTTAGTTGACGCATTGACGCCGTGCAGCCCCACGCACGGGGCGATAACTAGTTAACAGAGATTTGCCGCATTAATGCAGTTATGGCATTAACATCATTTTAACGAGATTTACTCTGACAGCACTAGTTTAAACTATGATGAACGTGCTTGAGCCACGCTATGATATCCCGTCGCGCCTCCACTTCAGTGACAAGATCGCTCCAAGCATGTATGAGCAGGAAAAGTTTAAAGTTATAACTGAACTGTCCCAGGCATCTTCTGTTACAAACGGGTGGACCTCCAGGGCAACGGAAAGCTACGTGACCGTGACCACTCATTATATCACAGCGGAGTGGGAGATAGAAAGCCCTGTACTGCCCTATATTGCATCTTAATTTGTTTTTATATAATTGCGTGGAATGAGTCTTGAGTGGAATGCTTTTTAATAGGCAAAAAATACTTAAATAAGTAAATGGCGAGTTAAATTTTTGTCTTCTTTTTTTCTGCTGATCCGAAAATTGATCCAATCCGTGACGAAAAAAAACGTGATCCGAACCGTGAGACTTTTGATCCGTTGCACCACTAGAAGATATGCAAAAAAAACCCCAGAAATTGCACATAATGATAATTCTTACCGATTCATTGTAATCTTGTAGAATGTGGCTTACAGTAATAATTCCTTCTTCGTTCCTCACCAGTGTGGCCGAGCATTTGATCCTAATTTCTTGTTCCTGTGGCCCAATGCCAAAGTTTCTATTGCCCCTCCGGGTCACATTGGCTCTCTGCTTCCCCTTGATGGTGAGCAAGAAGGAGAGCAGAAGAAGCAGGAAGAGGAACTAAACAGGATGTTGGTGGAAGAGAGTTCAGCTTTCTTCTCCTCCAGCAGGATGTGGGATGATGGAGTCATTCTGCCGCAGAACACCCGGAAGGTAAAAATGACCCATTTTTAAGGGATTATCTGTGTCTTTGGGAACATTCGAGAGCACATTTAAGAACGCTTCTTTTTTGTTGTTGTTGTATTTATTGCTTTTTGGTTTCAGGTTCTTAGAGACGTTTTGGACATCATCAAACAGCAGCGGTATCAGCTGTCTACAGAGACTCTGCAATCGATACCTCTGCGTATGTAGAGGCTTCTGTCCCCATCAGATTTAACTGCTCCTGTTGGACTCACAACAATCCCGTTTTCACTTGTAATGGAAGAAGCTTCTCTGTAAATTTGTTGAGGTCACCACAACAAATATGTAATCAATCCTGTGTACTGTAAATGTAGGCGCTAAGTCAAACCACTCTGGAGAGAGGGATTTAAATCCTGCACAGTTCCTCATCAGGTTTTGATTGTCAGCACTTTCAGACCAAGTTGCAGAACAAAATATTTCTCTGGGATGTTTACACACAGCAGCCTAGTGGTGGATCATTCCTCACACAGAATGCCTGACAGCGAGTTGATCTATAAGCGATTCAATCAGTTCAGTTGTTTGTTCTTTACAACACAAAGCATGAACAGCAGTGCATTGGCTCCTTTTACCTGTAGCCTTACATGTAAAAGAATGATTTCCAGTTTCTTTCTCACAGTGAGGATTAATGCTTATTAATATAACATGAGCATCACTTTGGTACTTAAGCTACGTATCTGCATTGGATCAGAACTGGAAAAGTTGGATCAGTGCAGCCTGCATTTTGGTTTAAAATTAGTTTCTTCCTAAAAAAAAAAAACAGTTGCCTAGAAACGTGCACTCTATTTCTGTCAGTTTGTTCCAAAAGAAACCCAGTTTAGAAAAAAAATTATAATGTAACTATTGTAGTACAGTTTTTAGTTTAATTATCATGGATTTTAACATTTTGTGTAGTCATTTGTTTGTAATGTTTTGAGGAAGAACAGAGAACACAAGTTTTGTTTTTTGTTTTTTTTATTAACCAAAAAGTGAAATTACACATTCACATAAAATTTAAAAAACTCATCTTATATCAATTAAAAAACTACATGTAATATGAGACGAGAAGACACGTACATGTCGTTGGTCAGTGGGAGTGCTGATGCCAGGGTGGTATGCTGCTGAATAAACAGAGATCTGCTTTAGTTTAATAACCCAACATTTGACCTGGGGCCCGTTCTTCGTACGTCGCTTACTACATCCAAGATCAAATGACACATCCAAGATCAAATCATCGCGCTAACCGTGAGCTCGCTAATCCGGTTCCCCGAACACACCTGCTGTTGACGATTACTACAGCTGGACGCAGGAATGTGACATCACTGGGTGTCGTAAAAGGGGCTACGCATCGATAGTAGAAACATTGATCGGCAACCCGCTGATTGGTCGGCGAAAATGTCGAAGGGGCGTGCTCGGTATTTTCCGGCAGCAGAGCAAGAACTCATGAGTGAGGGATTTCAGGAGTTTCAGAGTTTAATTAAAACGCAAGAGAACACTGCAAAGGCTGCAAAAGCAAGGAGAGAGGGCTGGCAGAAAGTTGCTGACAAATCAAACTCGTAGGTAATTTAATAATAATAATAATAATGGATTGGATTTATATAGCGCTTTCCAAGGCACCCAAAGCGCTTTACGATACCACTATTCATTCACTCCCACATTCACACACTGGTGGAGGCAGCTACGGTTGTAGCCAGGCTGCCATATCGCGCCATCGGCCCCTCTGGCCAACACCAGTAGGCGGTAGGGTAGATCTATCATATGACACTATATTGTCCAATATCATATGGCATTATATTATATTATATTATAATATGTTATATTATATCCCCTTTCACATTAGAGCCACAACAGGACCCACAAGAAAATGGGAACAAGTAAAAGTGGAATACAGGAGTATTCTACAGAATGGTAATATTTATCTCTTAGATTGCTTTGCGTCTCTTGGCAAGGTAATACTGGCCTGTAATACTCTGTTAGTTTGTTCATAACAGCAACCAAGAAAAGGGCAGAGGAAAAAAAGACAGGTGGTGGTCCTGCACCCCCTCGTCAACAAGTTGGTTAAGTAAATAATACCCTCACGGGAATATCGATATCTCTCTATGAGCACACTGTCGCGCTGAGGTAAAGGATCCTGTCTGTCCCGCAATATACGCTGAATTCTGAGGACTCTCCTTATCAATCTTGCACCTTCCGCAATGGGTTGGTCGCGTATACGGACAGGACATGGCTGCGACAGGCTTCCCAAATCCACCTTCACTTTTATAGCCGTGGTCTCTCATCTTGATTACACAAAGTAATTTGCAATTACTACTCTGAAATATGAATTACATCTGTAATAATCACATACATGTAATAGAATGTTAATAGTTCATTTCCCTTTTTTAGGAAATGACCTGTATGTATCTGTGTGACATCAATAAAAGGATCAAGTGCTGCATTACCTTTAGTTACATTGATAATATTTATTTATGGTGAAACAGTGGAAAAATATCGCTGTTGCTTTCGTATAAATGAAGCGGACATACCTGCGTGGCCGCGATCTAATCCTGTTTACATAAAGTAAACCTGCTCCCGAGCAGGTTTACGCTTACGGCTCTGTTGCTATGACAGCAAGTCCCGGATGAGCTTCGGGGAACCGACTGATCCAGGATCACGCGAAATCGTCAACAATCTAATCCGGCTAACCTACTTAGCGAGGTACGAAGAACGGGCCCCTGCTTGTGCAAGCTGTGGACCTGCAGCCAGCTTTATTTCCAATCGTAGAAAAATAGTACTGCTTTTATTTGCATCTACATTTTTTTCTTCTAAATTCAACAATATAATTGGCTTATAAACAGTGCTGCATATACATGAAGGTCAACGATAAACAGCTAGCTTTCACAAAGCACTGTGGAAGTTTGATTATACTCCATATTTACTGTATTTGGTGCCAAACTAAGTTGTAACAACCACAGTGTGTACACAGAAACAAGTTTAGGAACATATATGTATAAAGTACAGTTAATCCACAACTATTCATCTGGTATTATAACATGCTGTTGATTTTCTAAAAAGATGTTGAAATCTGAAGTTTGAATGCAATGAAGAGTCAAATTTAAAGTGATATCAAAAGTCCATACGCAACAAGCAATGGTGCTTAATCCAAATGACATGGATGCACCAATATATAACTCTTTTCTAATATCATGTTAATCTCAGTTTTGGATTTTTAGTACGTGGTCAGACCCATATCCTGCTCATCATATAATTTTACTGGATTGGTAGGATTACATGTTTTTATAGCTCACATTTCCAAATGTTGCCTCAATTTTGTGATGAGTGATGAATGTATGCACAGATTTATTTTTACAACATGTGTTGTCAAAACAAATACACATTAACAGTTTTTGTATTTGACCAAAATTGTTTCAAATACCTGTAGCAAAAATACCGTCTGTGTACATTTGTGGATTTACAACAACAATTACATAAACAAACTGATTATGCAGTAAATGTGGTTGATGTAATGCTTCGCTGGGCTTCTTCTCACCACCAGCTACAGCTACAGGAAAAATAGAACCAACATGCATTGTGTGGCCAGGTAACATATGACAGAGACTGCTGAAGATTTTTATTTTTTTTTTAGCAGCATTGTAAAGCAATGATGGGGTTTCATTTCCATAAGAAAACTCATCTATGGTGGGAGAAAAGAGCCAGACTGGTGTATTTCATGAAGCACCTGTTTGGAAGAAACGCAGCTTCATGGCTTGTAAGTCCCATGCAGGGTGATGGGGATGATAGTGTTGACCTCTGCCCTGGCGAGCTCTGTCAGGTTTCTGGCATCCAGCACCAGGAGGGAACCTGGTCTCTGCGCACCTGGCTTTACCACAATGCTCAGCAACACACCTGTAAAACCCAGACACGGGAGGCAACTGCTTGCGTGTTCTACAGCAAACGTTCATAAGGAAAAACGCAAAAAAGTTGTTTCAAATGAGCGTAATGTGTCTACAGTTAGAGTTTGGGTGTGTAAAGATTATAAAATATGTATATTTGATGCTGAATGAATGAAAGAAAGGATACGTTTGCATCCCATATTTAGGTTGTGTCATCTGTGCTAGGCAGAGATTTATGTAGCGCTAATAAAAACTTTGGTTTGAAACATACATTACACAAAATCGACTTGTATATCAAACACTTGCCAATGTGTGAATGACTGCAGTGTAGCTTAAAATGTAGCTTTACTCATCTAATTTTCCATGAAAACTTAAAGCATTTACAGGAGTTCCACTTACTGGACATAGAAAATAATGCGCCTTTGGATGATAAACTGTATATAAAAACATGGAGGCGGTCACTTTACCCATTGAGCATATTCTAGATGATCCTTGTTCGTTTGTTTTTTTTTTTACTTAATATAATGACAACAACAAAAATGATAAGCATCTAATAAAGAAGACAATAATTTAATAAATTAATTTCATGCTTGATTCAATATGATCTGAAAGCCACAAACACCCTGAAGACCAGTGTTAGTGTGTAATTCTGTGGGCTAAGATGTGAGAATGTGTCCTACCATCATCCTCCTCTGTAGCTCCGGGTGACGGCACAAACAGTGGCTCTGATGGGTAACTGTCCTCCTCCTGCCACACCCAGGTCTCTTTGGTCTGCACATTCAGCTTGACGATCTAAAGCAGCAACCAGTTGCTTTTAATGTCTTGTGGAGTTAGCTAACGTCACGGGCCCTGCAACTGTCCTCGTCTCCTGATGTGTTCAATGAAAACCCTTCTTACCCTGTCAGGAATGAAGTGGTTGAGTCCCAGGCCATAGGCGAAGGAGTACTTCTTCCCACAGCACTTTGAATAGTTGATCTGTGGAAACTCGAAAGCTGAGAGAGTGACACAGAGAAAAGAAATGAATATGGGCACATATTTAATATGTTATAACAATCAGTGTATTATGTACCCTTCAGGATACACATATTGGAATATACAGAGAACATGTAAACTATAGTGTATATGTGATACCCTGTCTTGGTCCAGAAAACAGCACTTCAGGTTCGAGCCAGATAGTACCGTCGCTGTGAAGAACGGCGGTCGCTGTAGTGTACGACAGAGATACCAGATTCTTCCCCCGATCCTCCTGAAAACACACACAAAGTTGTGTACAGAATACCGTGGAGCTTAAAGATAAAGAGATATCATTCCTAGGTTACAGTAAATGTTTTGGCTTCATGCAGGGTTTTTTTTTAGGGTTGAATAAATATGGAACGACAGAACATTTTGTTGTCACAAATTAAAATTATTTGTGATGCTGCACAATTTTCTCAGATCTCAGATCTTGTATGTCATATTACAACTAGATTTTTATTTGGGCTATTTTGTTACTTCCTGATATGACAAACAAGCTAACTAATTGATCAGTCCAATGTTGTAAATCCAGCTCTATGGGAACCATTACAGTAAGGATCTAATAAAAGCAATACAAAGTAAAAATACAATTTTATTTATATAGCACTTTTAAAGGTAAATATCTCAAACTGCCACACAACAAAATGCTGAAAATACAAAGATAAAATTTGCCCCAAAGCAAGTTTTAGCCTTTCAAAACAGATCCCATTATTTCATTATTTTCTGATTCATGAATGTCTAATACCGCTCTCACAGTTTTGATGAAGAGTTTAACGGGTGAAACAAAAGGTATTTAAATACATTATTAAGTTTTTAAGTACATTTTCGGTTACACAGAGAGGCTAATGATTGTTATTCCCAATTATACTATGATATAATATAATAATAATAATATAATATTGCATCTAATATAAGTAGATTTAATTTAACTTGACCTATATTCAGATAAACAGGTACACATAAATAACAGTGACAACACCTTTTCCACTTATACTGTAGTAGCAAAAATTAGCTTTAGAGGCTGTGAGCTGACCAATTAAAACTGATATGAAGAAACGATTCCATGAGTCCATTAATCACTATTTGTCATTTACAATGTTTCTGATCAATCCTATGACATATTAGATTAAAAAACTGGTAACACTTTATAATACGACCTGTGTATTAGGTGTAAGTACCCTGTAATTATATGCAATTTGCAGGCCAGCGTTTGGAGGAAACAATGACACTGTAAGACCCACGACAAAGGTGCAAGTGTCCTGTACTTATGTGGAATTTGCAAGCAACAAGTCAGGTTTTTGCAGGACAAGCCAGGACCCTTACTGGATACTCGGTGGGAATTGAGCTTGCAACTCTCGCTCTAAAGGTTTGTAGTCTTACCACTACACCATCTAGCTGCTACAATACCTAATACCGTGTTGTTATAAAGAATTTTCTTCTGCATTTTAAAAAATGTGGCCTGCCTAATCAGTATGATGGATCCTGTTACAGTGCTAAATAATCACTATTAATGATCAAACATATAACTGATGACATAAATAACTTGCACTATCTCTGTGTGTAGACTCACTCTGTGAATATCCAGTGGAAGGACATATCGTCTGACCTCAGGCTGTGGAGCTCGTGCAGCTGCTTTCTTCACCTCCTCCCACTCCTCTTTCACATTAGCCAGGTACAGGTAGTTATACACAAATTCATGACTGTAAAGAAACACAGAGAGAGTGAGAGAGAGAGAGATGTCACATAATTGCATGTAAGACACTTGCACATACACACAGCTTTACACTTACCCTTTCCACGCGCAGAGATCGACAACGATGAATCCTTCGTCTTCATAGGCGTTAATATGGTGAAAGAGGTTGAATGCTGATGTTCTGAACTTGTGACTACTCAGATAACCCGCTGGCTCTTTACTGGCCAAGTGGAACCATGTCTGCAGCACACAAACACACATACTCACTGACCAGATGATACCAAGCAGACACACATGACCAATCAATTAACTTTTTCCCAGGAGAAGGCTCAGAAACTTGGAGCAAGCAGGTGACTTTAGTAAATAGCACAGCTGTGTGGCTTTTAGTGAAATTAATGCAAAAGAGTCCAAAAGATCTAATATAAATTATATTCAGATATTGCAGGTGTTTGTAACTCCAGCATTCAAGAACAGACTGGATTCCAGGGGCCTTCTTTAATGCCTGTGCCCTGCCTACCCCCATGCTGGCGTTGGGCTCAAAGCAGTCCATGTATGTGGCTCCTCTGAAGCTCCAAGCTGACAAGAACTTGAGCAGGTTGATCTTCACCGGCTGCTCCACGAATACAAAATAGTTGTCTGTCATACCGAAGCTGGAGACAGATAAGCAAAACAGTGAAAGACACTCAGAGGCAAAGCACAGTTCATCTTAATGGTAAAACGTCAAATACAAAGAGAAAGGAACAAAAACAAAAACCAGGCTTTGTGTACATGTATGAGATAACTCTGTACCTGTGTACGTAGGAGGGTTTAAGCCTCTCACTGCTTGGCAGCTGGACCAACACTTGGGACTTCTCTATGGGGTCTGATTTATCTGGAATCACAGAGATACAAACATATACATTGTTCCTGACAATTTTATTTGAATTCTCTGCATTCTGCTTGCTTCAACTTTTCTTTTAAACCTTTTTCTTTTTTTAAATCTTTGTCTCATTTTCTTTTCTCCTTTTTTCTGTTATCCACCGTTTTCTTCTATCCTGTTCGCTCCCTTTTTATCTATCATATTCTTCTTTTTTCTTGACAGTCTATCGTCGCGGTAACAAACAGTCAGTGCTTAAAAGCTTATCTGGAAAACTCAGGCATGATACTCCTTTCAAACCCAAATCTCTATAAGATAAAAATTTACAATATAATTTAAAGGTCAATAAACATCAATAAACATAATAATAATAAAATAATAAAATAATAATCAATTAAAACATATCCATTGATAGTCATTGAGAGTATTGTGTATAATGAACTCACCTTTCGGAACAGGTGGGATCTTAACAATGTTATAAGCCAGACTCATGTTCTTGCCAAAGCAGTTGCCAATGTTGTAGAGCGTGCCATCTCGTTCAGTGTGGGGGTGGGCGGTCACCCCATTCACTGAGAGGTACTTACAAAGATCCACCTATTGCAAATTGGAAGACATTCAAGTTGAAAGCTAAATATGTAAAATCACAACCGGAAACAGTCATAGATGCTGCAAGGAAAGAATAATAAAGCAACTGAAAATGCAGCAATGTTGAAAACTAGAACTCTTCCTTCTGGCATATTTGGGGAGGGTATAGGTTTAATAACGCTACCAGAAAATGACGATGGCTCTAGCTTACTGTAAATTTAAACCAATCAGCTCCCACCTTTTTTAATGTCTCCAGTGAATCAGGGTCAACTTTGGTAATGTAGTTGGTCTCAGTGACTGCGTAGAAGTCTTCACCAATCGGGTAGACGTTCACTAAACAGTTATCAGTCACTTCAATGCCTCTGAAGTAAGTAAAGAACCTGAAATTACAAGCACGAGGAAAACTTTATATTAAACCAACCGTTTCCCTAAACCCATAGTAATAATACAACAACACAGGCACAACATGATAAGATCAGTGTATGTGAACCAAAAGCTCAAGTTTGACACTGTTTTACTCCTGGGATTTGTAAAGCATCAAAGAGGGAGGATACCTTAATATGGTCATCTCAGGAACCCCAACCCACCTACTGGTAAAACTACCTGTTTCTGATGAAGGTTGAGTTACAAGGAGGGAGCTAAATGGATTGTTTACAGTGTATGAGCTGAGAGGATGCACCAAGGCTCATTATAATATAACATGGATATTTATTAGAATATTGATAGTTATTCATAACTATGACTCATGAAAACTACTATATGAAGTTCCAGAATAAAAATATAGCACTGGGAATGAGCACGGTTCATTTAAGAACACTGAAAGGGGATATGTGGAACATAAATGACAAACACTAAGGATTTTTTTTTAAATCTATAAATAGATCTTGAAAAAAAAAACCCCAACAGGTTTCTCCATTTGAACGCTTTCAACATCGTGCACTTCACAACCACAGGAATGTTGGACGCTTCCAGTCTAACTGTTCAGTACAGTCTCCTGGCCTCAGCTTCGCGCCAAATGAAAGGTTTTATCTTCTTATCTTGTTTTTTTGCAATACATCAATAAACCAATAATAAAGAAATAACCGTACATTGACAATTGATTAAATGGAAAATCAAATGAGAAAAGCACGTTTAAATGCAATCAAGGAAGCACAATAATTTAAGTCATATAAATAAAATGTTTTTTAATTGAATTGCATATTAAGTTATTTATTTATTGAGCTATTTGTTTTAATTCGACAGCTTTTGTACAGTGTAATGTTCCTTTTGTGTGCATTTTAGGGCATGGGTTTGGGATTACCTTGAGAAGATGTTTTTGCAGGGGTCTGGGTAGGCTGCCGTGCCAAACTCAGTGATGACAACTCTGTTCTCTGTCATGGCCCGAACATAAGCATCTGTCCTAATAAACCTGAGCACAAACATCAACTAGTATGTCAGCTGTTTTTGAATCCCACTCATATTACTTAAAAGATTTTCATTGTGACACGTGACTGAAATCTTTGAAACACAAAAAGCCTTCTTCATTCGTTGCCTGTTTCATTGCAACATCCCACTTTTCCTCAGCTGCAAAGAACTGCAAACCAAAATCAGATGTCATAAAAACCCACAACTGGAGCTTGGAGCTGCTGGGAATATGAGAACCAGATTTTCTTCTTCTTCTTTTTCTTTTGTGATTTAAGAAAAAATGCCTTAACGTCCTGATGTCAGTACAGCTAGAAACGTACGTTCTTAAAAGGTATTTCCTCAGAATACTGCAACTTGAAATATGAAATATTAAAAATAATGTGCTCTGCTTTTGTAGATTAATCCGTTTTCTTACTTCCGGTAATAAGTCACCTGACCGTTTTTCAGGTCAAACTTGTGGATGAGAGCCTGTCCATCAAACAGGTGCTGGAAATGTTCATCTCCCACCTCGAAGAGACCTGGACCCATCCTCAGAAGACTTCCCCCCAGCCATGACGGGATAACACCTGCAGTGATAAAACCATCAAACGAAGCCGTGCACATCCTGACCACATGATGCCACATTCTGCTGTCTAAAAACTCAGACTATAGGATTCTGTCTACACTTGTTTTCACACTATGCACATCAAGTGGTTAGTATCAAACTTTACCCATTTCTAACACCCCAGTGTCACTTATAACACTACAGTATTTTTATCCACAAGACTGATCCTGGCAGTAACACCAAAAATGCATTTTGCGTAGATGGGTGAACAGGTCAGGCCTGAAGCTGAGTATATCTCAGACTAAGTCAGACTAATGTCTTCTCTCTATTTTCCTTGCATCAAAGGATTTACTTTCACAGTAGCCTTTATGTTAACCAATGTACAACATTTAGTTCAATCAAAAAACAT
This sequence comes from Maylandia zebra, assembly GCF_041146795.1. NCBI lineage: Eukaryota > Metazoa > Chordata > Actinopteri > Cichliformes > Cichlidae > Maylandia > Maylandia zebra. Next base: position 9,806,727 of record NC_135183.1, read on the forward strand.
TATACTCCATGAGGCAGTACATATACATGCCACACATATACATATTTATATTTATTCGTATATGTTACATAATAATGTTATTATAAATCCTAACTATTGATTTTCTTAAGTATTATGTTCATTTTATTATCCTTCTGTGATAGCAATGTTTGTGTCTTTTGCGTGTCATGTTCAATGTACGTTACCTGTGAGTAACCTAATGGTCACCAAAGGAGTTTTATTTGAGTAAACACTAAATACAGAACTAACAAATAACTATACGTAATTTAAAAAAGCACACTTGTGTAGTGATAATGCTGGCCAGTGTATTTTCAGGCGTTATGCTACTATGCCGTACATATTTATTTTAGTGTATATTAGATGATTGCGTTAATATAATCCGCTAACTTGTGTTTATTGTTTCACTATGACTTTGAAATAGGCAGTGCACTTGTGGATGTCATAGGAGAAATGCCTTTTGCAGATGTTTCCATTTGACATTTCAGATGATAAAAAAATAGGAGAAACCGCACGCTTGTGATGAAATTTAGTTGTTATATCAATGCAACCATCAGTGGAAGTTTTCAAGAGAGGGGTTAGAAAACCATAAATGTAGATTCCATGTGAGGAAACACAGCCAGTGTAAAATGCTTTAGCCCTGCATGCAATCTGAAGGCCACCAGATGGGGATAGCTGTGGTTACTGAAAGTGTTCAGGTCCCACAGCAGTCTATGGGAAAAGTCTTCCCGCATTCCCCTGTGTTAACCCTTTCCTGAGTTTATGGGCTCAGTCACTTATTTCATGAAGAACAGTGAAGTCTATTTTGTAAATCTTGGTTATACTACGTTTCAGAATGACATGTCAATTTGTTGATGACTTGTGATTGACAAGTAGTTAGGGAGAGAGCAATCACACCTGCCCGTGTTTGTCGCACCTGCTTAAATTTTTGGTGACAATGAAAACACCAATCATGACGTTTCAAAACTGCACTTTAGAAATCAACAGATGACATTGTGACAGTAGCTGTATGTCCAGTTTTTATACTGTGCATGGCCTGGATCCTTCCCCTCCCCCTTTCCTACAGTCCATCATTGTAAACATATGCAGTGACATGACCTGAAAGTTGTTGCGCAAGTTATAAAAGCAAACCAATATACTTTTAAGTTTAGAAAAATGGGCTCCCCCTTGTATACCTGCCATTACCTGCCACCTTCACACTGCAAATGTGAACATATAATAGAAGAGTGTGGCACATTGTTCTTTGCTTCTGCCACTCATAAGTAATAGTCATCAGATCATAGATGCAAGTTTACGGAGACAGGAGATCTATCACAGCTAAATGTTCCTCAGCAAAATAAAGAATTTCTAATTTCCCACATGTGATCCTTGATTTGTTCATAATTGCCCAACCTGTAATGATAAATCTTTAGAGGACTCTCATAATATCTAAAGCATATTTAACTGCAGATTATTCATTACCACTAAATCAGAAATCTCATGAACACTGGTACTGGAGGAAATTTCAGGTGATTCGCTGTCTTGGAACCATAAATGTTAGTGATTAAAGCCACACTGCCATCGACACAGCCATGCATTGCTACTTGTTTTTTGTCAGTCGCTCTTTCCTACCAGTGATAACTGCTGGTATGGGTTCACTCAGCTCCTCCACAGACTCAAAGATCTTCTTGTAGCTGGCAGCAGGATGCTCCACGCTGCAAACAAAATACAAAAAGTTTTTCTTTTTTGGACTTCAGAAATAATGAAATATGTCTACAAGTTTTCTCAACTGCTTGTTCCTTGTTTGTCTTGTTAACAGCCAGTTCGTTTGTCGTTTGTTGGATATCTTACCCATTGTCCTCCCCTCAAAGGGAGGAAGTATGTAATTGATTCCATTTGTTTGTTTGCAGTCTAGCATCCATAGCTGTCAAGATATCATTTCCACATTTTCTCAGACGGTAGATACCAACAACAGCTCGAGCTGATTTACTTTTTGTGAAAATCAGGTCAAAGTCCAGGTCACACTGCATTATATTTCCTCAGCTGTCTTCAAACTTCACAGAAGTACAGTGGGCCTCCTCTGGGGGTTCTGAGTGGTCTTGTTTTGTCATGTATTATTATTTTTGTGTTTTCTTACATTTCTCTATTCCTTTTAAAATCAACATTCTTTCTCACAGTTTTGTTTTGCTTTGTTGCATTTGTGTAGAAGCAGGGCTGAAATTCTTCCTCAGTTACTGGGCCAAGATTCCTTCAGAGTACATACATCAGCTTTTCTAAGCTTTTCTAAGATCCATCGAGTATTTTACTACAGCACCAGTGACTTACTGTGAAATTTCAGGTTGAAACTCCCGAGGTAAACTGTTTGAAATCTGCTCCGATGACTCATCATCAGATCATTTCGAGCAGAGCAGAACAAAGCACGTCTGCCAGCTGCTTTCTGTTATGTTGTTGGGGAAAACCAGCAAAACCCAACCTTGAAAAGTCATTTTCAACCTTTCAAGCTTTTGTCTTCACTGCCATGCATCTGAGAAACTAAAGAGAAGGTGTTACTCACCGGCTGACCATGCTGCTACGCTCTTCACACACTTTCACACAAGCTGCTTACAAAAGAGGCTCTGGCTGGTATTTAAACCCTGCACAGATTTCCTGTGGTAAGCAATGGAAACGGTGCCCCATCCACCCTCCTCTCCTTCTCCCCTCCCCTTTTCCATCCCTCCTCGCTCCCCGTCCTCCTCTCCTCCTCTTATTTTCCCTTCATGCCTTTTGCTCCCCCTTTTCAGCACCCCTTCCCAAACCTCTTCCACCTCCCCCCAAGTCTTAACCAGAGCTGAACAAGCCAGCTTTGTGTCCTCTCCTTTCAGACGCCAGGCCCCCGGCTCTTTGCAGAACTTTCTCCGGCCCACCTAAACAAGGTCTGGGAACACAAACAGTCACCAGTGATGTGGGTCAAACTAGCAAATTCAGCCTTTAAAAGCAGTGTGTTTGAAGGTGGATATGCTTGCAGAAAGAATCTTATCTAATTAGTTCCAGACAGCTTTGACAAAGGCTGAGAAACTATTTTAATTAGCTACTCAGTGAGGAAGGAGAGTAACACACACACACACACACACACACACACACACACACACACACACACACACACACACACACACACAAATGGGCTGCATTTCATCCTGCAACAGGTGGAATTCTTATTGGTTTGAGATGCTTTCCCTACCACCTGCGGCTTGCAGTATCACAAGAAATGAAGGTGGGTAAGTCAAGGAACCGTATCAAAGTGTTTCTTTGTTTGTTTCCTAAAAGCTGATAGCTATCTAGACAAGACTTTTGGGTCTTGACTGCGATCGTAGTGTTGCTGTCTACTGGAGCGCGTTCAGTTGCATAATCTGACAAACATTAAGACACAAAACAACCATTTATTTTGTGATTCAGATTTAGTGAATTTAATTCTAGTATTTTAATAATCTGTTGGCACAAATTATCAGGCATTTAGCAACTTATTGTCACATCTAAATATCTCTGCTTCTGGATCACAAAATCCAACAAGACAGCAGCCAAAATGCTATAACCTACGTTTTTAAGGCAGAATCCAGAAATTAATCGGAAATCATACTGTGTCCATCTTTTAGATACATGATACTTCTTCCATGGCATAATAATATGGTTGTTATTATGATGCCATGGAAGAAGTATCGTGTAAATATTGGATCACAAGAAAGATCACGGAGGTAATAGAGGACAATAAAAATATGAAATCATGAAGCCCGCCAGTTTACACATTTGCAAATAATAAACTTTGTGGTTTAATTCTGACTGGCTACACTCAGATTATAGTTACTTCTAACAAGTAACAAAAAGTTGAGAAACTTCGGGCACACTGAACGAGCTTCTTTAGCAGCGGCCTGGCTGCCCGTGTTTGTTCTGCCTGCTGCTTTGTGAAGCAGCTTTTAGGTTTAAGGAATATTCAGGATATTAAATGCATCTAAGTGATTCTCTATTATAATCTTCCCACCAGGAGCATCAGAGTAACGTAAAAAGAAGTAGGTAATATTACCTAACTGGTGGCCAGGCAGATGTAATCGTGTACCTTTATTGCTGTCCTGTCAGTACAAACACTACTGAAATACTGGACAGCTACACAAGTTTATTCCCAGGACTTTGCAATGGAAACAATGTAGGTACAAAACACCGATGATGAATGCATGTGTGGTTAAACATGCACACGCCATCTGATCTGAGGTAAGCTCAAACATATCAGGGGAGAAGTAATACTTCATGCAGCTTAAGATAAATAAAAAAGGAGAGTTTGACACTTGGGAGTTGAATTTGTTGAGATTTTTTCAGATACTTGAGACAGGTTGTGTAATTCACCCCAGCGTACACCTGTCAGCATGAAACACTGGAATAAATGGATGCTGTTTTTTTAGAAACAAGAAGTCACATGGTACTGCCCGCTAATATAAAACTGTGAAGCTGCTTTTAGGTTTAAACAGTCTCCAGGATACAAAATGCATTTAGGGGTTGCTCGATTATAATTTAAAATCAGTGCAAAAATCTCTCCAACACAAACATCAATTTAATATCAAAGGGAAAAAAATCCTGCCAGGTAGATGTTCAACACCAGAAATAATAATAATGTTCTAAATAAAGCTGTCACTTCAATACAAACACCACTGAAACACTGAACAGCTAAAAACAATTTATTTCCCAGGACTTTGCATAGTAAACAATGTAGAGGAACAGTTGTAGAACACCAATGATGAGTGCGTGTGCGGTTAAACATGCATGCACCATCTGATCTGAGGTAAACACAAACATACCAGGGTAGAAGTAATACTTCATGTAGCTTAAGATAAATAAAAGAGCGTTTGACACCATTTGAATATTAAGATTTCTTCAGACACTTGACATGAGTTGTGTAATTCCCCTCAGTTTACCAAATACCTGTCAGCATGCAGCACTGAAATGAATGGATGCGCATTCAGGTCAAGCTCTCACAAGGCACTACCCATACCAAGGGCATATCAGGTGTCTGATGGAAAAACTTGGTTTGGGAAGTCTAATAAGCCTTAAATATGTATAAATGACCACACTGGTGATTGACATAAGCATGCTGGCCTAGCTCCAAGTGCAAACAATCCACTAAACAAAGCAGGGATGAGACACACAAGCTCAAGAAGTAAAAAGAAACTGGAAAGATTAACGCGATTTAAATAACTGAGCTAGATATGAAAAAGCTGGCATCCTGAAAAAAGATCACCAAGAAATAAAACTAAGATTTCAAAAAGAGTTTTAAAAACTCCATACTTGACAGAGGGAAAAATAAGATGAGGGCAAAGAAAGAGAAAATGCTCAACATCAGGCCTGACAAATAGTTTCAAATAAAACTTAAGCATCTATGATAGAAAATATTGAAACTTCAAAAAAACATCAACATAACAAAAAACAAACAACAACTAGCACTCCCTCCTGCTGTCGACATTCATATAAATTAAGAAATCTAATTGCTCCCATATTGACCAGTGATCTTAGAATTGCATATTTTTCTCCCAATTGCCTTTTGGAGCTTGCTTCTTACTTGAAGTGACGCGCACGCACGCACGCACGCACGCACGCACGATACAAATAGAAAAGAAAAGTGAGGGGACAACAGGTAAAGTACCTTTCTTCATAAAACATGTAAATGGTATGAGCGACTCTGTAGAGCTACGGTCACAAGCCTTCATCTAAGTCAGCACACAAAACTCAATACAAATATACACAACACATGAATACACAAATCAACTCCTGTTAAAATCATCCAGTCTACATTTACTTACAATAAACACAACAGTAAAAACAGCATTTCCAATGTAACACACTGCTTTTGGCTGCCATGGGAAAAACGACTTCTCAATTGTCCTGCCAGGAGTGTGATATCAGTGCAGCGATCACGACGTAAGCGGCGAGAGCGCGCCTCCTGCAGTCGTTCAGTTCCTGATGCTGAAAGCTTTGGTCTTCTTGATGTTGAGGAGTGGAGGTTTAATCTTTGGTTTGTTGTCAGTCTTGCTCTCTCGGTCTGGGGAGGGGAATCGTTGCCTGTAGATGTCTGGGTACTGCTTCTGAAACTTAGGACAACAATAAGAAAATTACACTTTGCTGAGTCTGCAGATTTCCAGCATTTTTGAGGATATGAAGTGACTTGTTATATCCTTGTGTGAACGTCAGGAATCTGAAGGCTACTGAAAATAGCTTTCAAGTTGAAAACACTGCAAATTGACTCAAAACCAAATATGTGTGAGTGTGTATCAAAGACAGCCACTGTTACCTCTCCCATAAGTAAGTGGGAGACTGTTTAAAACCATGGGGTTTGGCATGTTAGCTACCACTGTTACAGTTTAAAACATCACGCCATACTGAAGGAAATTTGAAACTTGATGAGAAACTCATTGGTCAAGTACTAGGGTTACAAATCAAGACAGGAAGAGGGACACTTCTTTATTCACTTTGCATCTGTGTGCAAACAGAACCAGACTTGAGGCATCGCCTGGACTTTCAGTAGACCGTTACCTGTTTCAGTTTCTTGCGTCTGTCCTTCTCACTGATGTTTTGATCTGTCACCAGGATCTCTAGCAGCTCCTCCATGGCCTTCTGAGAAGACTCCAGTTTTTGCTGTTCAAACTCAGCGCCACTGATCTGATGGCAGAACGTGTAGACCGGCAATGGAGGGCAAACCGGATCGCTTTTGTCAGTCTTTGAAACAGAGTCAATTGGGACCTGAAATCAGGACAGCACAAACATGAAGAAATCAACATGTTAACAGATTTTAAAGCTCCCAATGAAGCTGGCAGGTTCCTCCAGCAGCATGAAAAGGTGTCTTTTGAGCATTCACAGCTATCAGCTTGCTTCTGCAGTTGTATTTGAACAGACATGCAGGGTATCACTTACTCTGCTTCTTTAAGAATTAGTTGGTTGTGGTTTACAGTTTGAAGGTATACCTGTGATGTTCGTAGGTACTGTATATGGTCACTGATGGCACCAAGCAGGTACTCTGGGACTGAGAGGATGCTTTGCTGATGATCCATTAAAAATGACACCAGCCTGGTTGCTAACAGCTCATCCAAATCACACTCTTCAGCACTGCCCAGGACACAGCCTGAAAATGTGTGAACCATCTGAAATCCACGACAAACATCCAGATACACAAGTGAATAAAAGGTAAACAAACAGGGACATCATGATAAAAGAACATGACATACATGTCTGTGCTCACACTTCTTTAGGGAATGTTCAGAGTATTAGACAGGAACAAAAAATATTTGCTAGCTCCTTACCAATGTCCGGGTGCCGATAGCAGGGTGGAGGAGAGGCATGTCTACATTCTGGCTGATGCGTGACGCCATCCTCATGAGCAGCTGCAACTTCCTGCGGGAGGCGGGTGGAAGGAGGAGGGTGCAGAGCTGCAGGGCCTCGATGGCTACACGTTCACACTGAGGCTGGAGAACGCCTACATACAGGAACACCGTTAGAAAGTCACGCACACGCAAGTAAGTGTTTTCAGTCAAACTGAAGAACCACACTTCAGCACCACATTCATCCATTGCTACGTCACACTTGCTAGACTACACAATGAATGGATGAATGAGAAAATGAATCGACTACAGCTATGGTGTGAATTGAGGCAGGTAAAGCTTGTGAACATGACACTGCAGCACGACTGTCATCCAGGAATGAAGGACTCCTATGCCATCTTCCTTTTAGACTGTTTCTATAGATTTTAATGAAATCTGGGGGTCTGTATGAGAAAACAAGCACTATTTATCTGGCTAAACTGTGCTGCAGCTACATGATCTGTGAAACAGACTTTTGCCTTTTTCCTGTTGTTAAATGTTAAAGGTCAACTGCTGAATACAAAAACAGAGGCCATTTTCTGGAACTGGCCTTCCTGCTTTGAGTGAGGGAACAAACTGGAGCTAGTAGGGGTGAGATGTTAGATGAGGTTAATTTGATTAGACATAGACACAGAGACAGGTAGAGGTGAGAGGGTCTTACTGTGCTCATTTTGGTTTTTGGGGGGTTGGGAGTTGCCGGCGGACACAGACACAGGCGCTTTGAGCAGTGAAACAGGTTGTGACAGGTGGGACACTTCCAGAGAGCTGAGGCAGCGGCGAACAGCAGCAGGTGCAGGAAGCGTCCAAAGGTTAGAGGTGCTGGAGGCCGGTCTGGGTCCTGTAGCAGCATTAGACCCTTGTGCTTTGGTTGCAGCAGATGAGAAAGAAGAAGGGAAAGGACGAAAGGAGGAAGAGAAGGGATGACAGGAAGATAGTGATGGAGGATGTGAAGCTGAGGAAGCCTGACACTGACTGGAAGGAGAGTTTACACTGAGGCAGCTTGCTGCTCGACCCTGCCACTTAAGCTCTTTGACATCTTCCTCCCTGGTCTCTATGACGATGTCCAGGCAGCTGCTGAAGCTGTGAGGCCGTAAGGAACGAGACCTGTGTGAAGCTGACAGTCCAGCCAAGGGTATGACAGACAGCCTGTTTCTGGCTGTAACTCCTGGAGCGTTTTCAGAAGTAATGGGTGCTGGTTTGGACACAGATGTCCCGAATGAACGAGTGTGAGGTGTTGTGATGGAAGAGCTGTCGTCCTGGCTCCTGCTGCTATAGGCAAAGGATGCCAGGCTGTCACTGGACTGAAACAGCTGTTGTCTAGTAAGAGGGGCAGAGTCATCCAGGATTGTTTCCAGGGAGCAACTCCTTGTTTGAGGTCTTGTGGGAACAACTGTACTGAGGCTGATGCAGCTGCCTCCTAATGGGCCGTCATCGGCACCGCCGCCTCCTTTCAGTGCTGCCAGCCGGGACTGAAGTTTCCCACCAATTACCTCCCTCATGGGGGATTCTGTCTCGTCGCATGTCCCCTGTCTGAGCAGCGACAGGAGGAGACACTCCGTGGAGCGAAAAGACGACTTGGCTGGAGGGGGGACTGCAGGAAGGTCTGATTTCTTGCGCTTCAAATGCTGGCACATAGAAGGCGCTGCAACGTAGCCGCAGAACACTGAAAGTGAATGAAGACATGGAGAAGGGGGGCAGAGAAAGCCAAGGGGGCAGGCAGGGTGTCAGTGCAAGCAGACAGCAAAGGGGAAGGAGAAGGTTTAGTTAGTTCAAACCATTACTGTTCATACAGCTGATCAGCCACAACAAAAACAAAAAGTGCAGCAGCTCACATCACAGTTAGGATTCCACAAACAACCAAAACTTCTGTTAGGGGGTCACAAAGCACTGTTAGAGCTCAAACACTCAACTCACATTGGAGACAACATGTCAGAAAAGACCTGCAGCCGAATTTGATCCTAACACAACACCAACATGTAGATTCTGCAAGGCCTAAAAGATTAACAGGAAGCAGCAAACCCACCTAGAACATTGATAAACAGCTCATACAGTTCATATGTGAGCAGTGGCTGTGGGAGGCTGTAGAAGTAATCGGACACTGTTTTGAAGACATCTCTTTCAAAGCCAGGATAGGATTGTTGTGTGCCGTTGTACTTTGGCCCTGGAAATAAACACCATGTTACTGCAACTGTAACAACACTGAATAATATCTTCAGTAAATAGATCCATTAAACCACATAAAAAAATCTATTAAAAAAATAATAATAATAAAAAAAAAAAAGCTTTTTCCTTTTAAAACTGTTAATGCAGGACATAGTTGCAGCTACTCACAATTGGCCAGGCTCCTCATGGCAGACAGAACCCAGTCTGGAAGGTCATCTATGGAGGCAGTTCTAATGTTAGACTCTTTGTTGGTTTACAGTATAATGAGTCAAACTCATTTAAGTTCGAGACCTCTGGATTAAATTATGTCCAGACTTTTTGGTTCAAAATTGCCCAGAAACACCACATTTTCACAGATACTTTTACCTGAAGAAAAAAAAAATGTATTATGTTGTTTTGGCCTTTTACACTGGAGAATGGCACTTCTAGGACTTTAGTATGTGGTTCAAAGCACATCCTTATGGTAAAAAGTATTTTTTCAAAGATGAGGTCTTTATACATAAACTATCCTGTACATTTTTTTCCTTTATACTGGTGTGTGAACCTACTGGTCTTGTCGTCCAGTGTGACCACTCCGTGTTTGTTGACTTTGGTCATATTGTGGATGATGTTCTGTGGATTCACATAACGATGGTCTAAAACCTCGTCAAGAGATGGAACATCCAGAATCCTCTGAAGACTGAAACACATACACAAGTTTTAGATATACATGGAAGTCTTTCTCATTTTTTTTTAATTTTTTTTTGCACAGAATGGTTTTTTGGGGGGTTAGATTTGTGTGTTTATACTGGGTCAGCGTGATGTCTCTCCAGATCTCCTGTTCATCCTCCACTGTCAGCTCTCGTCTCTGTTTCTGCTGCTCTTCTTCTGGCTGATTGTCGCCTTCCTGCTGTATTCGGAGTGCAGGATCCACATTTTCCTGAAACACATGTACGGAACAAGGACCAACATCACAGAGTGAATCTTATTTTTTTTCTATTAGTGCAAAACTGCATCTATGAACTTGTTTTTCTCTCAAATGCAACATATTATTGTTTTAAATTGAAACAGTGATAAATCTAACTCACCTGGGTTTCTTTCTCCTGCCTTCTTGTGCTTCTAAACCTGAAGAAACCTTCTTTGTCCTTGAATGAAGGTCTCTTTTTTATGGATCTGGACTCTGAGGCTGGAGCTAAACAGGGGATGGGTTTCAGAGGAGAAGTGGAAGGAAACCTGTGGACAAAGAAAACAAAACCAAAAAAAAAACCAGACTGCTTGATGCTGTGTGGAGCACAATCAACATATTAAGCCCCGTTTTGTTAAATAATCCCCAAAAGCACATTTCTGCCAACAGATTACCTGTACAGCACATTGTTGTCCTCCAGGTCCTCTGTTCCCCAGCGTCCCTTTACATCTTCAATCACATGGTTCTTCAGAAACTTCTTTAGAAGCTGAACTGTCTGTTGCCTGGTAACGTCGGGGCCAAAGTTGCTGTTGTTACAGAGCAGCTGGTGCAGCCAATCAACAGCAGCAGAAGCAGTGAAACAGGAAGCATAGTGCCTGAAGTTCTGGCGATGTTTCCTGAGGGGCATGCCAGCCCGAAACAAACGTGTCACCTCATTCCACTGAAACAGGACACGCACAGTTCAAGCAAGGAAACAAGATAACAATGTGTCATACGGTACAGAATTGCTCCATTGGAAAGCTGATAAAAGTGCACAACAATATAATGACAATTGACCGTGAGAAGTAACAGTGGGTAAGACAGGACGCTTCTACTATAGAGAAGATCGCTAAGCTGTAATTAAGCCAGCACAGGATCTGCTGATTCAGATGCTGGCAGATATAGCCAAGCGTTGGTACACATTTCATCAACTGGTAGCTCATTATGCACAAAATTCAAAAAGCATGTGCAGCGTTAAGACCAGTTTTACTTTAAAACAAACTATTTTGGTTTCTGCAGGCATATTGCAGATTCAGGAATCACAAGACCAATGACCTGCAGAAGTCACTTAAGTTGTGAAATAAATTCCTGCACTGATGGACTGGAGGTTTGACAGCAACCGGATTGACAGGTGATCTATCCTTTAGGTCCACCATTAAAGGTGAATGTTAAATGGTCTGTATTTGTATAGCGCTTTACTAGTCCGTAAGGACCCCAAAGCGCTTTACACATTCAGTCATCCACCCATTCACACACTGGTGATGGTAAGCTACATTGTAGCCACAGCCACCCTGGGGCGCACTGACAGAGGCGAGGCTGCCGGACACTGGCGCCACCGGGCCCTCTGACCACCACCAGTAGACAACGGGTTTAGTGTCTTTCCCAAGGATACAACGACCGAGACTGTCCAAGACGGAACTCGAACCGGCAACCTTCCGATTACGAGCGATCGTGAATTTTCTTTTTTAAAAACATATAAACACAGTTTCTTTAAGAACCATATTTGTCAGCCCTATGACACCTGCGCATCTGTTACACTTATACAATAACAGAGTAATCGAGCAGCCATGGGACGTTAATTGCAAACATTATTGGTTTAGGATAAGGATTGATCTTAATGAATGAACTAATATTTGTAAACAGAATTGCTCTAAATATTCCAATTCCACCATCCCAGTGAATTTCTTTTATTAGAAACTCAAATATGTGAGTGTCTATAGCTCACTGAACAAAGGTTGTTGACATATATATTTAAAAGACATCACCGCATATATTGGATTAAAATCACATCAGTGTCGTTAATGAAAATTCGTACTTTGAGGTCCAGTTTTCAAACGCCATGTAAACTAATCGGTCTCGTTAGCTGGATTACAGGTGACGTTTGTTGCTGAAACAAAGTCATGAAGATGATATTAAATCAGAGAGAGCCACAATTTTGCAACGCTGAAACACAGAGAGGATACTTTACTGTGAATTTCTTGCAGTATTGCTTTTAGAGAAGCCGGCAAAACGCGTGTGTTTAAAAGCAGCTGCAGCTCAGTTTAGCGCTTCCGTTGATGACGATCTTACACTGGGTAGCTAGGTATTAGCTAGCTCGTGAACTTTAACTTACCAATTTCGTGGCTCGGTACGGTCCAGGGCTGATAACATGAGAACTCATATTTATCACGGAAGGGCAGCGCTAAGGGTTTCCTTCATTCGCTGTAGCGACGGATACTATCCATCACTCGAAGAAATATTTACGCATTTCTCGCTACAACCTTTAGTTTAGTTACGGAGAAACTCTCCACAGCCTGGCAGCTCCCCATCTGTTCAAAATTACGAGCCCTGTGCTTCTGCCACCGGATTGGATGGACGTTCTGGTCACGTGACCAGCCTCTAACGGAAGAGGGTGGAGGATCAAAAACAAAAAGTGGACTGTGGGGTATTTGGTAGTATGGCTATTTGAAAATTCTCCCAGTTGACACTAAATTTAGGTCTACAGTTAGTTACAGCTGTGTCAGCTGTAGAAAATGACTGTATTGCTATATGCTGAAAGGCCATGCAGGTGTATTTCCTCGTGTGCTACGGTACCCTTTTCTTCAGTTTTCGTTACATTGCGCATTCTTATATAATAATATTCATTAAATCACCGGCACGTAAGCTGTTAAAGTTAATTCCAGGAATTTCCCACCTCTATCATACGCTGTATTTGTGTTTTAGACCTGAAGATTCAGTAATTATAAGCCAGTGGTATAATGCATTTGTTATCTAGATGCCAATTTAAGATTTGTATAATTATACTTGTAAACCAATGCAACATCTAAAAGTATGCCTTTGACTGTTGCACTCTGATGGCTCTTAAAAACCTCATTAATCTTTGCTTTTAAACACACTGGATGCTCCTCCTCAACCAAAAACTCAAACATATTTGACTACAAAGCCCAGCTACAGAACCAGGCTCATCACCAGAGCCTATATTTAAACTTCATGCTCTTTGCACATGGGTTTCTATTTAAAAGGTTTCTAATAAAAATAATTAATAATTATACATTTTATATAAAGATGTGAGTGTTTTACTGTTCGGACTATCCTTCTGTTCCAGCCTGTCTTAAGTGAAGGAGCAAGTCCTCCTGGGGAGGCCTTTTGCATTCACTGAGGCATGGAATTTACATTAGCATATCTTTAAAAGCACTCTGTAGGGGAAATCATTTACAGCCACAAAGAGATGAAAGACAAAAAAGACAGTGGGTGTTAGAGACAATTCTAAAGGGATAGATACCAGGAGGATGTGGTTGACTCTGGCCACACAGTAATGATTCCTTCCACTTGCCTCCGAAGTTGGGAATTGGAAGTGACATGAGTCCTAGACTGAATGCTTGGCTTTCTATCCTAATGATAGAGCCTAATGCTCTGCGATTGGCTCATTTAGCGAGTCACAAAAGCTCAATAGTGGCAGTACATATTGAAGCTTTTACAGTTTTACTGATGTTTACTTGAAATATCACCATCTTGGTTTGTTAAGTTGGGGTTGGTGGAGCTGCTCCAATTTTCTGAGTGGCAAGATATTTCCTATTTTATGCACCCTTGTATTTTTACAGTTGCATTTTTTCTATTGGTATTTGACATTGAAAATATCTGTGGCTCATTTGATGGATTATGAGATGATAACTTTTATTCCCCAGTGGTTCCCAAACAAGATTTCCAGACAATAATTCCCCCCCCCCCAATCCTCTCACACTTTTTTCATGCGTTATCTGCTATCCAGATGTTCAGGCCACAAAGGCCCTAAAAGATGGGCTCCATAGATCAAGTCAGCAGACTAACTGAGGAAATCAGAGACTGAGATATAATTTGTCTTGGTTCCCCTTGAAGGAAGCCAGTCTGCAACTGTAACCCACCTCTGATGCACAAAGTAGACAAAACTAACATCATATGGATGAGTTACAACAGTAAAATGCTGCTTTTGGATTGCTGCATAAGTGAACATAGCTACAGCGAGGGCCTTGAGCCACTCAGGGAGAGCTGGGTCAGGAAGGGCATTCGGCATAAAAATGCCAAATAAAATGCATAGATCACTAAAATGCATCAGTGAAGGCAATCTACAGTAATGTCATATATAACAATACTTGATAGGGGTCCTTTTCAATCATTTTTAAGATTTAAGTTAGAATTCTGGGTCTGCTGTGTATGTGCTGAAAAGTGTAATATCGAGTTTCTGCTTATCATTATAGTTATTATTTAAAAAACTGAAAACGTTTCATTCACTGCGTAATGAACTGATTTAATTCATTCCCAGCCGAGAAGACTGTATTTGTGTCTTTACTGTATGACTTGAACGGAAATCGACAAGCTGTTGCTGAAATAATGAGAAAGGCTGCCCCCAGCTGGGCACAATAGGGAACTACTGCATTTTTGGAAACCTAGTCACTCTTTGGTAATTTCAGTATTTTTGTTTTTACGCTTGTTTAAGATAAGAGATAAGATAAGATAGAACTTTATTAATCCCTCTGGTGGGTTCCTCTGGGAATTTCGATTTCCAAAAAGCACAGCACCGACAGAAGTTACAGTTACAGAATGTTATATATATATACACACACACACATATATAAATACAGAGACAAATATAAATAAAATATACAAAGGGGATAAATAGAATAAATAGGAATAAAAATAAAAATACAAGTGAATTGCACATTTCAAGTATTGAGGTCTATTGCACTGTTGACTATTTACAAAAAGTATTGCACAAGGTATTGTACAGTGAGGTGAAGAGGCACTACAGCTTAGTTGTTCCCCCCTCCTTTGTCCTCCTGTTTCCCCTCCCTCTCCCCTCCAGGGAGGAGTTAAACAGTCTGATGGCGTGTGGGACAAAGGAGTTTTTAAGTCTGTTAGTTCTTGTCTTGGGGAGAAGCAACCTGTCACTGAACAGACTCTTCTGGTTGTTAATGGCCGTGTGCAGAGGATGCCCAGCATTGTCCATGATGTCCATCAGTTTCTTTAATGTCCTTTTCTCTGCCACTGTCACCAGAGTGTCCAGCTTCATGCCGACCACAGAGCTAGCCCTCCTGATCAGTTTCTCCAGCCTGGATGAGTCCCTCTTTGCTGTGCTGCTCCCCCAGCACACCACAGCATAGAAAAGTACTCCAGCAACCACCGACTGGTAAAACATCCTCAGGAGCTTCCTGCAGATGTTAAAAGACCTCAGCCTCCTGAGGAAGTACAGTCGGCTTTGGGCTTTTTTATACAGGTGCTCTGTGTTGCAAGACCAGTCCAGTTTATTGTCCACCCACAGCCCGAGGTACTTGTACTTGTTGACCACCTCCTCCCCCTCTATCTGAACCGGCAGTGGACCTTCTCTGGACCTCCCGAAGTCCACAACCAGTTTATATGTCACAAAGACAAACGGGAATATTTTGGGGTATGCACTCTTCACTATAGTATTTGATTTTATTCTGTACAGTTGTGTACTGTATTTATTCTTATTATATTCAAATTTTTGCTACATAACTTTTGCACTGTCCACTTCCTTCTGTGACAAAACAAATTTAGTTTTGTAATAAAGGTTATCTTATCTTATCGTATCTTAGAGAGCGAATAAAGATCTTACAAGTGTTAAGGACGACAGCCAAAGTGCTAGTTAAAGTTGGTTTCCAATTACAATTCAGTTATGTTTTTTTCACTTCCTAGTTCAGAAATAACTTAAAATATGTCTGATCCGACAGGATTTGTGTTACTTTTTTTTAAAATAATATTTTTTGCAGGGAAAAATTTGCCGTGACCCGGATTCGAACCGGGGTTGCTGCGGCCACAACGCAGAGTACTAACCACTATACGATCACGGCGAGCTATCCGTGGGATGAGAAGCACGAGTCGTTGACAGAACCCCTATGCTCGCATAGTGGTGAAACACTAAAATCCTATTAATTATGGCCAATACGGGACCAACAGAAAAGTCATTTAGAAATTCGAATTACAGTTTTTATCAGACTTTGCTGAGCGAGCAGCAAGTTACTTCTAAAACGGTGAGAGACACGTTTGCGGTCTGTTTGCTTATGGCTCTACTTTCTTCACGTAGTAGAGTGGACATATTTTCTGTGCCTCGTGGTGTGGGCGTAGCCTACGGCGTTTTAAAAACGTATTCGCTTGCTGATTGGTCAACCGTCGTGTATTCATACGGATTCAATGCATTCTCTTTACCCATTGGTTACGGGGTCGTTATCTCTCGTTTATCATTGGTTCAATAAACAAGACGTCCGAATTTCAAACTAGATTGTCTGTCAGTGTGTTGTCGAAGGAAGCGAGAGTGAACGTTTGCTAGCTAACAAGTGTTGGGTCTAAACGGCCATTTGGAAACAGTTAACATGTAATTAATGTTAACTAAGCTGTTTTTTTCTAATTCATTTTATAAGCTACAAGATTGACTTTATTAATTACAAATGGCACAAGGCGTACATTCGGGACAGAGAGGATTTTTGGACTTCAGTCCAACAAGGAGAGACTACACAGACAAAGAGAACGATGTTCCTGTCCTGAGTTTGATCCAGTTTTCAAAGGCTCCTTTCGTAACCTTTGGGTCGGTTAAGCTGGGTACCTCCAAGTCGGCTGTTCTGAGGATTGAGAACCCTACAGAGTATGCTGCAGCGGAGGTTTCTGTTGATAAGATCCCCTCAAGTAAAGGCTTTTCAGTGGACTGCAGCACGTTCAAAATCCAGGTATGTTTTAGCTTATACAGAAAATACACGAGTAC
Source organism: Maylandia zebra (assembly GCF_041146795.1). NCBI lineage: Eukaryota > Metazoa > Chordata > Actinopteri > Cichliformes > Cichlidae > Maylandia > Maylandia zebra. The sequence continues at coordinate 9,823,888 of NC_135183.1, forward strand.
CCATTCACACACCAGATTCCAAAATCCACGGGGATTTTCATATCATTAAATACACTCTTAAAGATTTCTGTTTATAAGAGTCGGTCCTTGTTTCCAGCCTGGGGGCTCATTCACTCTGGTGGTGACCTGGACGCCAACCGAAGAAGGTGGGATCAGAGAGCTAATCGTCTTAAATGCCAGTGGTGTCCTCAAACACCAGGCTGTCCTGCTGGGGAGAGCAGAGGCACCAAAAAGGAAAAAGGTAAGCATCCACAGCTTTACACGGAGGCTCTTACAGCTAATGTTACTCTCAGATAGCTGAAGTTTTTTTTTCCGCCTTCACTTTGCAGTATGTCTTGATGAGCAGCTGCCAAGTAAGAAAGCAGCAGTGAAGACATTATTTATTCCAAAATACACTGTTAATCATCGGAGGTCACATCAGTCACTAAACAGAAGTGAAACCATGTGAAAAGTAAAACAAAAGCATTTTTAGATCAAGACAAGTTGTTGGATATGAAATATGGTCATTGATCTGTAAATTGTAATGTGCACGTAATGACAGACTCAGTGAAAACTGAGATATATTTATATCAGGATGTTCATCATTGTGTTGTGTCTGGCTTCAGCTTTTTTTTTTTTTTTTTTTTAAATTTTAATGTTGCCTATTGTAACAGTGTTTTTTAACATACATTGCATCCACTGGCCTGTCTCACTTGAGGTTAAGTTAGGCTGTATGTGAATGAATGACTTTAAGCTATTTTAGGTAAAGAATATCACATTTGACCTCAAATGAGAAAATGCCTTGCCTTTTTTGTACCAACAGTAAGATACAAAAGTAAGGCTTTTGGTGATATTTGGTGAGTTCAGTGCAGTTGTGATGTGTGCTTTCAGTAATAACTGATATGACTCTTTAGTCTGATTATTATGAGGCAGTTATAGCCTTAACTGGAGGCCTAGCTTATATGATTTGTTTTGTAGGCTGCAACTTTACACATCATTGAAAATGTGTGTGTGTGTGTTTTCAGAAGACCTTATGGGACACAATCAAAAGCAAGAGAGAGGGTGAAAAAATGACAACACTCAGAAGGAAGGTCGAGCACCCCCCTCTCAAGATGGCTGCCAATAAAACCTTCCAAGTGTCTCGAAATCCACAGTACAAACGAGACAAGCCACGCAGCCCGCTCGCTTCACTTAACGAGGGCAAAGGTGCCATAGAGAGGTCCCTAATCAAGCACAGCCCCGCTGGGGATCGCTGCCTGAAATCAGACAAGCAGAAAGCCTTAAATCTGAGCCAGGAGCAACAGTCTCTGGTCTTGCCAGAAAAGGAGAACGTCCAACAACTTAATAGGAACTCTCCGCTGGTTTTGCTTGTCCCGGCTGCACAGGTGGTAGACTCTGGTAGCATGTCCGCGAGCCCAGATGTCCTTGCAGGAAAACCTGAAAACAAAGATCTTACCAAAATCCTCAACAGGACGCTGTCGCCAATTGGGACGCCAGAGAGGTTTAAGAAGCTCATGCCTTGGATTGAGTCAGAAATCCCACTCCCTGCTACTGCAAAGTCTGCAGCTGCTGCTGCTGACAGTGAGTTACCTAGAAGCCCCCTCCCGTCTTTGAAAGAGGCCCTGTTTCTCATCGACTCTGATCTGATCGATGTTAACACCAGCCCTCCAGATAATAATTCGAGCTGTAACTTTTCAGATTCGCTCGAATCTAACAGTGAAAAACACGGCTGTCGACCTGACACAGATGTCCTCAAAGCGTCATCTGGTAGCCCTGAGCTGTCAGAGTCCAGCGAGCCCAGACTTACTTTCTTTGTCAGCAAAAAAGCAGAGAAAGTGAGAGAGCTGTGTGTTTCGGAGGCTGATAAACTTCCTGAAAGGACAAAAAAAGGTTCTTTCACCTCTGCCACAGTGACAAAGGGTAAGGCACCGGTGGAGGCAAATGGTTCAAGTGGAAGGAAAATAAAGAAGTCACGACGAAGGCTCCTGCAGAATACGCTGGAGCTGTCTGATGGCAGCTGTCCGTGTGAGTCAGGTCCAGAAAGTCCTAGCCTTCCTGTCATCGACTCGGACAAAGGAATCAGCCCGTGTGATGACAAACCTCAGGTCCCAGAGTTTATCTTCTCCAGCACCAGCCCGAGGCTCGCTGCCTCACCTGCACCCATCACCTTCCCTGTCTCCTCCCCTCCACCTGTGGCTCCTTCTCGCTTTTCTTTCTCAGTAACGTCCCCACCTCATTCAGTCCTTGCTCCTGTTGCTTTTACCGTCGCCTCTCCAACACCTGTGAGCTCATCTTCTCCTCATCATCATGACCTTTTGTCAAAATCTAAAGTGTACGAGCAGCCCCTAGCAGTTTTTACACCTCCTCATGTTCAGGAAGACTTGTTTCCCGTTAACGTAGTAGCGAAGAGCAAGAAGAGGAAGAGTGAGGAATTTCTGAAAACTGATGGGAAGAGTGAAGATGACAGGAAAACCAAGCAGGTAAAAAGGAGCAAGGTAGTTCCTGGGAAAACCGAGCCCTCCCGATCAGTCCAGGAGAGGAGAGGTGCATCACAAAGGCAGAGAACATCAGGTGAGCCTCCTTCAAGAAGGTTGTTCATGTCTTTGTTGAGTTGGAGGCTGTAGCTTGTGTGTCTGCTGTTTTAGATATGCTTTATACTAACAGCTCTATTATGTTCAGAGAGAGGAGGAATAAAAAAATCTAGACTATATCTCCACAAACTTTAAATCAGCTCCTTTTGAATTGTTTAAGCTACTTATGCTCAACACATTTGTTTTCTTTTTGTATCACATATTTATTTATTTATTTCACTTTCAATAAAAGGGTTGCTGGTGATAGTGATATATGGCTCATGCCAGTATCGGTTGATGTTGGTATCAGCCGATGTTGTCCTTGCTGACTGATTATTAGTGGATGTCACTGGCTGATATTTATCTGTCACATCAGTTTTGCAAACTGGCTACAAAACCAGAGACAGTTCAGTTGATTTTAAAAAGATTTCATTCCCTAAACAAAGGGCTAAATGACAGACAGAAAAAATTAAATTTAGCCATCCATCATGGGAAGCTGGAGTTTCTCTCAGTCTGTCACAGGGTTGTAAAATAAAATAAGAACGGAAAAGATATCGTTATTTTAAACTTTGGTGCTGGACTCGGAGCACGGGGTGTTATTTTCAGGCCGTGTTTGTAATATTGGCAGTTTGAAGGTGAATAACCTGCTGACGGTTAATGTCCTTATATTGTGGATTTATTGAAGTCTGATGCAATTTCTATCCCTCCCCGTAGGCTCAGTTCGCTCAGTGACCGCATCATCTCTAAGGACTATGAAGTCTGCAGTTCCCGCCCAGGCTAAGCTACCACACTCCAAAGCAGTCTCACAAGGTATACAGGAATATGTTGAAAAATTCGGGTTAAATAATGCTTATAATCCTTTCTGCACTGTTACAAAAATGGATATTCGTACAACTCAGGGCTAAAGTTTTAAGTAATAAGTTAGCTTGCATACAAGTCATTTGTACGAGCTAAAAACTCTTTTCCTTGACTTTGGTAGGAAATGTACCATTGGTGGGGAAAAAACAAAACAGCTTAATTAAAAGGATTGGAAAAGAGTGTGTTTAGCCTATAAAGTGACATGAAGTGCTATCATCTATCTTAATCACTTATCCAGTTCAGGGTTGCAGGGGATGGACGTAGTCCTGCTGTCACAGGGTGAATGCCAGGCTGACAGGTTGCCAGTCAATCATTTAGCTTTTTCTTATTATGGTTATCAGAGATGCTTTGAGTCACTTCATTCAATAAGCATCCTCCTTAAAGAAAATTCACTACTCCATCACAGCCATAAGACCAACACAGATTATTTTGATCTGTGTGAGTCCAAAGATAAAAGTATGGAGCTGGAAAAGGGCATAATATAACACATATAACATAATATATGTTTAACTGCAGCAAAGAACCAAATACTTCATGTGATTGTGTGCCAAGAGTGGAACTGTGGTCATTTATGTGGGAGTCAGGAGTCAAAGTGAAGTATGTGAGGGTGGTGCAAGACATGTATGAAGACATGTAGGAATTTCAGGGTGGCTGAAAGGTATGGTCAGATAGGAGTCTCTTCAACTATCTTTACCCATCACACGACTCACTATGAGCAAGGATTTGGTGACAGTGGGAAGGAAAAACTCCCCTTTAACAGGAAGAACTTTAACTCGGCGATCTGCTGCGATTAGTTGAGGGAAGGAAGAAGAGTGAAAGTCAGTGGAAGTGTGATAGAACATACGTGTGTGTGAATGAAGGATGATACCCTGTTACGACTCATAAAGGGAGCAGCTGATGATGATGAGGATAATGGCGTCAATAACAGTTCCTTCTGTTGTTCACAGGTGCTCCATCTCGAAAGGCACCTGGTGCTCCCTCTATGAAGACAGCAAAAGTAATCGCTGTGGCACAGTCGAAGCTGAGCTTTATTAAGCCTGCACAAACAGGTGTGTGAACATTGGAAGAATCATAAACACTGTGAAATGAGCTTTGTGATTTGCTTTTATCTTTAATTTGTTTGTTTTTTGTTTTTGTACTATTTTCTTTCAGCTCTACCCAGACACCCGATGCCGTTTGCTGCCAAGAACATGTTTTACGACGAGAGGTGGATAGAGAAGCAGGAGAGGGGTTTCACATGGTGGATCAACTACGTCCTCACCCCAGATGACTTTAAGGTCAACACCGAAGTCGCCAAAGGTAACAGGCAGCAGGCTCAAACATGAGAAGATCATGGTAACACCTTAAATATCTCTAACCTCTTAAATCTGTACCCTCCTCTTGTGTGTCTCGTGTAGTAAATGCTGTGTCCCTTGCTATGGGCGGTGACGACAAGTATAGTGTGCCCAAAGCTCCCACCAAAGAGGAGATGTCCTTCAGCACTTACACAGCCAGACGCAAGCTAAATCGCCTCCGTCGCTCCGCCTGCCAGCTGTTCACATCTGACGCCATGGTCAAGGCCATTCAGAGGCTCGAACTGGAGGTGGAGGCCCGGCGACTGCTTGTCAGGAAGGACCGCCACCTTTGGAAGGACATAGGTAAGAGTCCTGCTTAATGAAAGCTCAATGCTCTGAGATTCCTGTCACTAAGGCCTGTTCGTGTCATCTTTCAGGTGAACGTAAAAAAGTCCTCAACTGGCTCCTCTCGTACAACCCTCTGTGGTTACGGATCGGACTTGAGGTATTCTGACACATGTGTTTTCTTCTAATGTTCAGCGTTTGCCATTTCCAACAATGTTGTTATTATTTATTTATTTATTTTTACCCTGAATATTGCTCATCTTCAGACGATCTACGGAGAGCTGATCTCACTGGAAAGCAACAGCGACACCTTGGGCCTGGCTGTGTTCATCCTCCAGCGACTGCTGTGGAACCCGGACATTGCTGCAGAGTTCAGACACCCCCGAGTGCCCCACCTTTACAAAGATGGTAATTTGAGAGGATGTTGGGTCAGCGTCAGAGCTAATAGAAATACCAGGAGAGCCGAGACTTTTAGTTTAATTGAATTCAAAGTAATTAAAAATGGGGCATTGTTTGTGTGTTGATCAGCCCAGGTTTGCTTTTGAATTTCCCACTTGAGCTGTAGCACAAGTCTCGGTTTGCCTTTATCATCACCAGACAGAAACACTTTATTATAGAAAATTAACAACTTGGGCATGAGTGCAACCTTAATTAACCGACTTCTTGTTATTCCTTCGCTGACTCAAACTTTTAATTTCCTTCTAACAACACAACAACAATGACATTTTGCACTGGAATAGATGTGCTTTATATTATTAGACCGAGAAAAAAAAGAAGTAAAATAGATGAGGAAATGGGCAGCACAACCAAATAAATATAACTAAATAATAAATATAGATACAGTGTGCATGATGCTCAATGTTATGCTGCCAGATCTATAACTGTCTGAAATGTGCAGCTGCAGTTGCTTCAGTTGATGTGATGATTATTGGATGATCATGATTATTCAAATGTTCCAAACACAAACATAATTGATTAACACTCAGGTGAAAAACAGGATGTTTCACTTTTTCTTTTCCCCTCTTCACTTTGAGTAACCGATTACTTTTTGAATGTGATTAGTTCTCATGAGGCTTAAAGATCACTTTGGATTCATTGGATTAATGTCCCAAAACCTCTAATGTTTTATTCCTAAAATTAATCTGGGAACATAATGCTGAAGAGCCCAAGACAGATGACAGAGCAAAGGATGAAGGAAATACTTTCCTGATTTTGTAGATGTTTGGAATTCCTTTTTAATCCCACTTGCAATTAAATAATTCAAACAACTTGGGAGTGTAAAGACTACTTTTTAAAACAAGGATATCTTGTGATCAAAATAAGATTTCCTTTGTAAACTGGAAATTGTCTTGATTGTCACTGTATGAATGCCTGTTTACCTTTTCTCGGTTAGGCCACGAGGAGGCGCTGTCCCGCTTCACTTTGAAGAAGCTGCTGCTGCTCGTGTGTTTCCTGGACAAAGCCAAAGAGTCCCGGCTCATTGAACACGACCCCTGTCTGTTCTGTGTTGATGCTGAGTTCAAGGTACGCCAGAGACACAATGTGTCACCAACAAACATTTGTGGAAAATTACAATTTTTGTACATTGAATAAAAGCTTAAGATAGTTACTCTTTTCTTGGTATTGAATGGGAGAGCATATGATGTCATTGTGCTTTTGGAATGATGATAAAGAAAAAAAAGCTTAAATAGGTTAAAAAGATGAGTCTTGAACTGCTTTTTGAGTATACTGAGCTCATGGATCAAAGAATCGAGGAGAGAGATTTCAAGAGTAAGGGTCACGATTGCAAAGGCTCAGTTAGCTTTAGTTAGTTTTTCTTCTAGATTTAGGGATGGATAATAAGCTCTGATCAGGCGCCCCAAGAGTCCTGGTGAAAAGTTAATCTCTGTACAGATATGCTTCACCATGAAGAGGCCTGAAGATAAAAACTAGAGGTTTGAATTGAATTCGAAATTTAATGGGGAGCCAGCACAGTGAGATCTGCAGAGGTGTGACGTTAGAGGTCTCGAAGGATGTGGTAACGAGCCTCGCAGCAGCATTTTGCACAAGCTGGAGACGATCCAGGGAGGTTTTACTGAGGGAGGCGAAGAGTGACTGAAATAAAAGCATGAAAAACAGTTTCCCCTCTTCTGGTCTTTTTGGCTTGTGTTAACCTCTGTCGTGCTATGTACTGCTCAATTTTTTACATTTTTATTTAACAGGCAAGTAAAGACCTGCTGCTGGCCTTCTCAAGGGACTTCCTGAGCGGAGAGGGGATCCTCCCGCGGCACCTCAGCTACCTCGGGTTACCCGTCTCCCACGTTCAGACGCCCCTGGACGAGTTCGACTTCGCTGTGAAGAATTTGGCAGTTGACTTAAAATGTGGCGTTCGTCTAGTGTGAGTGTGTCGGCATGAATTTTAATGCGATGCTCGGATCCCAGATGCGTGTGTGCTTCTCTCAGAGGTCAGGCTCAGATAGGCAAGGGAATTGGGAGCTAAGGACTCTCAGACAAGGCGGTTTCAGACAGGGGATTTCCTTCCTTGATTTCTCACTGAAGGATTGGCTCTTAGACAGCCCTGACAGTGGTTCAGTTTGTGTCTGTGAGTCTGTTAAATAAATTTTTTTTTTCTTCAGAGCAAATCTTTGACTCCATTTTATTTGTGTCAGGTTCCCTACAGGTTATGATGCAATTTAATGTTACATATTTTTCTGTTTTGTAATTACATGGGTATTTTTTTTTTTTTTTTTTTAAATATCCTGTATTTCAAGTGGGTATGTTGCCCCTAATGTTGTCCTGTACTCTGATTGGCCAACATGTAGTTAGGGTTATAACAGCATTTAATTAAATGTATTTAAAGAATTCAAATTGACATGAGCCAGATTTAAATTGGCAAAAGCTGGATTTGACCTTGACTAGCCCTGTATGTGTGGATCAGGTTCTCATTAGATACTCATTTATGTTCAGCTGCTGCTGCTGTGGGATTTAAATGTGTGACATAAACATTTCATTGCATGACAAATCAGTTGAAGCGATGATGATGATGATGATGGAAGCTAAGGATCATCTTTTTGCTTTAGGAGAGTGATGGAGCTCCTTGTCCAGGACTGGACTTTATCTGTGAAGCTCCGCCTCCCGGCCATCAGCCGCCTGCAGAAGGTCCACAACGTCGATGTCGCTCTACAAGTTCTCAAAAGCAAAGGGATCGACCTGAAGGACGAACGTGGTAATTAATCAATTTCTGAAAATCAAATTTGTATATACTGTTTAAGATATGAACATATTCGTTGTGTTTTATATTCAGACACTTTCTTTGGAAATCTCACTGCTATAGTTTTGCCTTGAGTGTAAACAAGTTCTATATCACCTTGTAGTCTGCTGACTTTCTTTCTTACTAAACTTTATTGAGCTTACATGAAAAGAAAATTCAGAACTTTGCTTTGATGGTATTTAAATGTTTTGTTTTTATTTTCAGGCTCAACCATTGATTCAAGAGACATTGTGGATGGACACAGAGAAAAGACGCTGAGCCTGCTGTGGAAAATCATCTTTGCATTTCATGTGTGTATGCCTTTGTTTCCCCCATTTGAGAACCCCCATCCCAATAAGTGAAGAGAGTTGATTGATATGGTGTTACTGCATCATATGTTCAGGTGGAGGTGATTCTGAATGAGGATCAGCTCAAGCAGGAGATTGGCTTTCTGAAGAAAACCCTGAGGACTAAACGGAGGCTAGCATCTCTGAAGGCCGATCGGGGTCTTCGGCAGACGCCTGCAAAAACCAGAGTCCCGTACGAACATGGCAGCACCAAAGTTACCCTGCTTATGGACTGGGTCCGTTCCGTTTGTGACTTTTACAACCTGCAGGTGAGACTAAATAGTTTAATTTTAGCTAAGAAACCAAAGAAAATAGTTTCACATTCAGAATTAAACTGATTTAATTGAGGCTTGTTTAAGTTTTATCTCTTTTACTGGTTGCTTTTACACTTTGCCCACTAACTACATTTTTTTTTTTTTTTAACTTGAGGTTGATGCACACTAAATAAAACGTTACCTTGATCTTACAAAGCTGTAATACAGTAGATTTTGGTCATTGTTTTGTGTCGCTTTTAGATTATATCTACACACTTTTCCTCATTGCTTATCATCTTCATCTTTTTATAATCTTTGCAGCTTCTTGTTTGCATTTTTTTTATAAAGAAAATAAATAAATAAATTATCTACTTTAGGCTACTAAATCTCAGTTTATTTGCAATGCATGTATTCTAACTCCTTTGCAAAGACCGCATCATGATTTAGACACAGATTTTAAGAACATGGAAGATAACCTTGTGCATTCACGTGACTTACTTTATACAATGTTACAAAGATATATTTTCACCCAGGCAGTGTAGGCGTTTACCCATTTCAATGTGCGTTGTAGGCAAGTTATCCAAACAAGGATACATTTAGCTGAACCATGGAATTCGTGGTGGGCTACATTGCTAGAGCACCCAAAACCCGCAAATTTTGGATGTGGTTGAAAAACGCCTTTCAATGTCTATTTTTTTTTTTTTCTAGCTTAAACCCTAAATATGCTTTTCGGTGGCATCTCAGGGCTTTCAGAAGAACAAAACGAAACAACACTGTAAATATAAATGATATTTGTGTGATGCAAAATGACAGGTTTGTTGGTTTTTGCTGACCTTTGGAATTATCATATTTGCCACAAAACGCAACCTTGACATTGTAATATATAGATATAGAGAGAGAAATTTTCAGAAAACTCTAGTTGGAAACGATAAATAAAGTCTCTCTCTGCCTGTGTGTGTGCAGGTGGAGAACTTCACCGTGACGTTCTCGGATGGCCGCGTCCTGTGCTACCTTATCCACCACTACCACCCGGGTCTCCTGCCAGAAGCGTCTGTCAGTCACCGCACCACTCAGACTGTCGAGTGCTCACCAAGAGGCCGACTGGAGCTCAGCTGCTCAGCCAGCGACTCCGACAGCTCCTTTGAGTCCCTGCCCACAGGCCCAAACGGTATGTCAGCTGTGTGCTGCAACCTTAGTGCAACCATCTGTGCCGGGGGGGATTTAAAGAGGAAAAAAAAAAGTTCACTTGGATGTTTGTACCTCAGACATTTGTAGTCTGTCAGAACATGAAAACGGTGAATATGAAAGGAACTCTGAATTATTAAAAAAAAAAAAAAGAAGAAGAAAAAAAAAAGAAATGTAACAAATAAATAACACAGTACGTTTATTACATTACATCTTAATTTTTAAATTTTTTTTAAGTCACGGTTACCTCAGCTTCGTGATGTCATAACATCAAAATACATACACAATACAAAAGAGAGTTGTTACTGACAGTATCTATTTATTCGCCAACAGGACCTGATTCTCCATCGCTGGAGTTTAAAGAGCTACTGAAGAACGAGAAAAGCAACTTCAAACTGGTCAACAGTGCGGTGTCTTTTCTGGGCGGTGTGCCCGCTATGATCAACCCGGCCGACATGTCCAACACTATCCCCAATGAGAAGGTGAGACCAGGTGGGAGGTGTGTCATAGCTTGCAGGAACACAGAACATTGTTTTTGGTGAAATTCATAACAACTGATTATTAATCCACATTCAGTGTGTTTTATATGTACTTAACAAAGAGAAACACATTCCCAACACTACACTAAGCTTATTCCCCCGCTAATTCCCTGCCTGCAGTCTTGTGCTACAGATGTATAAATGATCATGTGTAAAAACAATAATACAAATGTAGCTTTCTGATTCAGTAGCTCTGTGACAGATGTTGGCTTTTAAATGAATTAAGCTCACTTTACAGGAGTTGGCTGACTTTGTGGCTGCCTCACCCATGTAACCTGACTAAATTTCCGCCCTCATGAGGACAAACTCTCTTGCAATCATTTGTCTTTAAAATCTCAGGATTTGGTAAAATAAGGCTTTTAACGCCTCAATTGTAAAGATATTTAATGTACCAAAATGTGAGAGAGAATGCAGCACTGTCTTCATCCACGTAAACTGACTTGCAGGTGGTGATGTCGTACTTGTCCTTCCTGTGCGCTCGCCTGTTGGACCTACGGGACGAAACCAGAGCTGCGCGGGTCATACAGGGAGCCTGGAGGAAATACAAGCTCAAGAAAGATTTAGAACTCTACAAGGTTTGTGGTTTTTACTTATTTATCATTTAAATTAAACTCACAGTTAAGTCAAGTGTTAATGAGACCCTTTAGCCCTTTATGTCTGATACTGGCCTAATATTGGTCATGGGTAACTATGGGTGTTTGAGGTGTACTTGTCAATAAATGAACCTTGAAGACGTTGGTGGATGTAAGTCACACGTTAAAGGATCGTTAACTCTACACCCATCATGTTTGCAGACTGATACGCTTACAAAATGCTACCAAAAAAGTAACCTCTGTAGAGAAGGTTATAATGTGTTTAATGTAGAGCTGGGCGATAGAACGATAACGATATGTATCGCGATATAACTTTTACTCGATAGAGAAATTAAGCTATCGCGATAGACTTCGCCGCTCTTGTCCTCTAAAAAAAAAAAAAAAAAAAAAGGTCAGCCAATCCAAATTAAGTAGCGCAGAGCCGAACCAATGACAGCCGCAGCGTCACGTCGCGTGACTTGTAACGTACAGCACAAGTGCCAAGCCGCACGTGTGTTTGTTTGGGAAGCAGCCAGCGCGTAATGGAGGAAATGAGTGTGCCGACTAGAAAAATCAACCGAGCGTGACCGAAGAGAAAACAGATGATGGTTCCAATGCCGGAGAGATTGTCGAACGGAAGAGCCATAGAAGTTCCGTAGTGTGAAGGTATTTCGGCTATTTCAAGTCTGACAAAAACAGAGTAGCGTGCACTGTAAATTGTGCCGAAAGCAAGTCTGGAAATACAATAAACTGGTGCATGCGTCACACTGTGCGCCACGTTATTGTTTCGGTGAAATGAATTTCTACAATACTGTTACTGTTAATTCTACTCTCTGCAGTGTTTAAATGCTTACATATACACACAGTTACTGTCCCTCCACACATACGACTCGGTTCTGCTTCTATGCCCCAGCTTTGTTTACTTTTTCCCACCGAGGCTTCTAGACTTCTGATTGGCCAACATTTCTGCACGGTTAGGAATCTAGCGCCACCTGCTGCTTTGGCATGTTCATAGCAGCGTTTTCCTTCATTTCTCCCTTTATGTGTGGACGGGATTATTTTTTTTAAAACGAAAACGGAAAATCTCAGTTTTCAAAAATACCCGTGTACGTGTGGATGTAGCCTCAGTCTCTGACTGGAAGCGCTAATTCGTCATTCGGCTTTTGTCAGACTAAAGTAACTGTTAAAACTGTTTGAAAAGCTAAGCTATACAACAAGGAGAGATTGAGAATTTCCTTTTAGTTCTCAGTTTATTTGATATTGACAAAAGTTAGTCAGTTTTGTCTGTTCTTCTGTAAAACAAACTAAGATTTATTTTTAGAATTAATATTTTGTTTCTAAGTGGAATTGACAATTTAGTCTGTTTCGTTTGTTCTATTTTGAAACTTAAACGCTTTAGCGGCTGCCTTTTGTGTAGTTTGCAATATTTGCCTTTATTTATCTGAAAAAGTCTCATGTTCCTTAAGTACATCTACCCTGTCGAACTTATTATGGGAAATAAATATTTAAATAAAAACAAGCTGCTGATTATTTCACATTTTACTTGTGAGCAACGGCACATTTAAATCTTACAAATATAGTTATTTGGCTTATATCGTGATAGATATCGTTATCGCCTGAAATGAAAAAAACATATCGTGATATGAAAAAATCTCATATCGCCCAGCTCTAGTTTAATGTTGCTTCTTGTTTCCATGCAGGAAAGAAACATGGCTGCCATGAAAATCCAAGTATTTGTGAGGAATTTTCTTCAGAGGCGCAGAGCTAAGAGGCAGAACCAGGCTGCTGTTGTCATCCAGACCTCATGGAGAGGTTATGCAGCCCGCAAAAAGCTGCGACTTAGAAAACAGGCTCAACTTCGGGCTATGCAGCATGAAGCAGCAACCGTCATCCAGGTGTGTATGTGCGTTATATATCTGAGGGTTAGAAGTGGTGTTTGACAAAGTCACATATGGCTTTGGCTTTTTGAATCTAACTAGATTCAGCTTCTCAGGTGATGGTTAATCTGACTTTGTTTCTAGTTGTGAATGACTTTGTTCAAGGACATTTTGATGTTCATGATCATCTATTAATGTGCTGTCTAGTAAACACTGTGATTACACTTCTTTTTTTTGGATAATTTTACTGTTTTGTCATATCAAGGATAAATCCAGCATAATGAAGCTACCACGTGTTTTTGTTCTTTGAATTAAATGGGTCTTATCTTGTCCTTGCAGGCTCAGTGGAGGATGTTTTCAACTATGAGGGCTTACCAGTGCCTCAGATATCATACCATTGTTGTCCAAGCACAATGGCGAATGAGGAGGGCGGCCTCCGCTTATGGGAAAATCTACTGGGCAACGACAGTCATTCAGAAGTACTCACGAGCATGGGCCATCTCAAAAAGAGACAGAGCACATTATCTCTTACTAAGGAGCGCTGTGGTAAAAATACAAAGAGGCTATAGAAGATGGAAAGCTCAGAAAATACAAAAGGAAAACTGTGCGGTCAGAGTGATACAAGCTGCTTTTAAGAAATGGTACGGAAGAAAAATGTCCCAAAGAACTGCCGCTGCTGTGAGAATCCAGTCCTGGTACAGGATGCAAAAGTGTCTCAATCAGTACAGAAAGATCAAGGGAAGTGCTTTCCTCATTCAGGCTCAGTACAGAGGCCTTGCACAGAGGCGCCTTTTTCTCACATTAAAACTGCAGCACCACTCAGCTGTTGTCATCCAGAGTGCCTTCAGAGGGCACGCTGTCAGAAAAGAAGTGTCGGAAATGAGGTGTGCTGCAGTCGTAATCCAGCGCTGGTGCAGAGCTTCCATAACAAGAGACGCGGAGAGGAAAAAGTTTGTCAGGATGAAACGCGCGGCCGTTACCATACAGGCAGCGTATCGTGGGAAAGTGGCTCGAGACTCTCTGAAAAAACAGGACAGGGCAGCAGCTGTGATCCAGGCAGCTTTTAGGAAGCACGCTGCCCGTAGGCGCTACCTGATCTTGAAAAGAGCTGCAGTTCTAATACAGCAAAAGTACAGAGCAACACTTTTGAGTCGCAAGACAAATAATGAATATAACTCTCTGAGGGCCGCTGTGCTCACTGTGCAAGCTAACTGGAGAGGCAGAGTGGACAGGAAGAGGATAGAAAAGTGGCATCAGTGTGCATCTTTTATACAGGCTTGTTATCGTCGGCACAAAGTGCAAGCAGAGTACAGAGCCAAGAGGGCAGCAGCTGTGGTTCTACAGAGCCATTACAGAGCTTATTTGGCTGGAAGGAAGATGAGGAGAGGATACCTAGAAAAGAAAGCGGCATCCATTACTCTCCAAGCTGCATTCAGAGGGATGAGAGTTAGGGCAGAGTTGAAGAAAAAGCACCAGGCAGCGACTGTCATTCAGGCTTTAGCCAGGATGTTTTTATGTAGGAAACGTTATCTTCTGCTTCACAGTGCAGCGATTGTCATCCAGAGCCGATACAGAGCTCTTTTGCTGTGCAGGGTGCAGCTAAATGAATTCAGAAAACTTAAGCAGGCGACTGTTAAGATACAAGCTGTGTTTCGGGGATTTAGAGAAAGGCGGGACTTGAAGAGGCAACATAAAGCATCCAGAGCAATCCAAGCTCACTTCAGGATGCACAGAATGCGTGTGGCTTACCTTGCCCTTAAGTGTGCCTCCATCATTATTCAGGAAAGGTACAGGGCCAAACGGCTCATGGATCAACAGATGCAGAGTTACAGAACAATGAAACATGCAGTCATAGTAATCCAAGCAGCATACCGTGGCCACAAGGCCAGGAGAAAGATTGCAAACATGCACCAAGCTGCTTCAGTCATTCAGCGAAAGTTTCTGGCCATCCGGGATAGAAAAAACTTCCTGGCTGTCAGAGTGGCAGTTTTGGCCTGTCAGCAGAGGTACAGAGCAGTAACCCTGGCAAGAAAAGCACGGCTGGACTATCTCTCAAAGAGAAGGGCAGTAGTTTGTCTACAAGCAGCTTACAGAGGATATGTAGTTCGAAAGCGGCTGTGTATTGAGCACATGGCAGCTGTAACAATTCAGTCTCAGTATAGAATGTACCAGCAGAAAAACAACTACAAGAGACTCTGCTGGGCAGCCACTGTATTGCAAACACGCTACAGAGCTAACAAAAAGATGAGAGCAGAGGTGCATGCCCTGAGTGTTAAGAAAAATGCAGCTGTTGTCTTACAAGCTGCCTTCCGTGGAATGAAATTAAGACAGATGATCAAACTACAGCATCAAGCTGCCAGTGTTATCCAGAGAGCTTACAGAGCTCACTGCGAACACAGGGAGTATCTCACTCTGAAATCCTCTGTCCTGACTCTTCAGAGAAGATATCGAGCCTCTGTAGCAGCAAAGAAACAGTGGCAAACATATCAGAAACTGCACAGAGCTGCTGTTGTTCTTCAGGCAGCGTACAGAGGGCAGCAGGTCAGACAGGAAGTTGCTCGTTGGCATCAAGCTGCTACTGTGATCCAGTCTGCCTTCAGAAAACACAGAGAAGTCGTCAAATTCCAGGCCATGCGTCTATCTGCCATCATCATCCAGAGACGTCATCGGGCTCGTGTTCTTCAGAGGCAAGAAAGGGAAAACTTCCTAAGAATGAGACATTCTGCTGTGGTCCTACAAGCAGCTTTCAGAGGTCATCGTGTCAGGTCTGACATTGCCAAGATGCACAGAGCAGCTACTGTCATTCAAGCAAACTTCAGGAGATATAAACTTCAATCAGAGTTCAGGCGACAAAGCTGGGCAACCTGTGTCTTACAGCAGAGGTTCAGAGCTCAAAGAACCAGAAACCTTGTGGTGAAACATTATCAAGAGGTTAGAAAAGCTGCCATCATTCTACAGGCTGCATATCGTAGAATGAAATCCAGACAGATGATCAAACTACAGCATCAAGCTGCCAGTGTTATCCAGAGAGCTTACAGAGCTCACTGCGAACACAGGGAGTATCTCACTCTGAAATCCTCTGTCCTGACTCTTCAGAGAAGATATCGAGCCTCTGTAGCAGCAAAGAAACAGTTGCAAACATATCAGAAACTGCACAGAGCTGCTGTTGTTCTTCAGGCAGCGTACAGAGGGCAGCAGGTCAGACAGGAAGTTGCTCGTTGGCATCAAGCTGCTACTGTGATCCAGTCTGCCTTCAGAAAACACAGAGAAGTCGTCAAATTCCAGGCCATGCGTCTATCTGCCATCATCATCCAGAGACGTCATCGGGCTCGTGTTCTTCAGAGGCAAGAAAGGGAAAACTTCCTAAGAATGAGACATTCTGCTGTGGTCCTACAAGCAGCTTTCAGAGGTCATCGTGTCAGGTCTGACATTGCCAAGATGCACAGAGCAGCTACTGTCATTCAAGCAAACTTCAGGAGATATAAACTTCAATCAGAGTTCAGGCGACAACGCTGGGCAACCTGTGTCTTACAGCAGAGGTTCAGAGCTCAAAGAACCAGAAACCTTGTGGTGAAACATTATCAAGAGGTTAGAAAAGCTGCCATCATTCTACAGGCTGCATATCGTAGAATGAAATCCAGACAGATGATCAAACTACAGCATCAAGCTGCCAGTGTTATCCAGAGAGCTTACAGAGCTCACTGCGAACACAGAGAGTATCTCACTCTGAAATCCTCTGTCCTGACTCTTCAGACAAGATATCGAGCCTCTGTAGCAGCAAAGAAACAGTTGCAAACATATCAGAAACTGCACAGAGCTGCTGTTGTTCTTCAGGCAGCGTACAGAGGGCAGCAGGTCAGACAGGAAGTTGCTCGTTGGCATCAAGCTGCTACTGTGATCCAGTCTGCCTTCAGAAAACACAGAGAAGTCGTCAAATTCCAGGCCATGCATCTATCTGCCATCATCATCCAGAGACGTTATCGGGCTCGTGTTCTTCAGAGGCAAGAAAGGGAAAACTTCCTAAGAATGAGACATTCTGCTGTGGTCCTACAAGCAGCTTTCAGAGGTCATCGTGTCAGGTCTGACATTGCCAAGATGCACAGAGCAGCTACTGTCATTCAAGCAAACTTCAGGAGATATAAACTTCAATCAGAGTTCAGGCGACAAAGCTGGGCAACCTGTGTCTTACAGCAGAGGTTCAGAGCTCAAAGAACCAGAAACCTTGTGGTGAAACATTATCAAGAGGTTAGAAAAGCTGCCATCATTCTACAGGCTGCATATCGTAGAATGAAATCCAGACAGATGATCAAACTACAGCATCAAGCTGCCAGTGTTATCCAGAGAGCTTACAGAGCTCACTGCGAACACAGGGAGTATCTCACTCTGAAATCCTCTGTCCTGACTCTTCAGAGAAGATATCGAGCCTCTGTAGCAGCAAAGAAACAGTTGCAAACATATCAGAAACTGCGCAGAGCTGCTGTTGTTCTTCAGGCAGCGTACAGAGGGCAGCAGGTCAGACAGGAAGTTGCTCGTTGGCATCAAGCTGCTACTGTGATCCAGTCTGCCTTCAGAAAACACAGAGAAGTCGTCAAATTCCAGGCCATGCGTCTATCTGCCATCATCATCCAGAGACGTTATCGGGCTCGTGTTCTTCAGAGGCAAGAAAGGGAAAACTTCCTAAGAATGAGACATTCTGCTGTGGTCCTACAAGCAGCTTTCAGAGGTCATCGTGTCAGGTCTGACATTGCCAAGATGCACAGAGCAGCTACTGTCATTCAAGCAAACTTCAGGAGATATAAACTTCAATCAGAGTTCAGGCGACAACGCTGGGCAACCTGTGTCTTACAGCAGAGGTTCAGAGCTCAAAGAACCAGAAACCTTGTGGTGAAACATTATCAAGAGGTTAGAAAAGCTGCCATCATTCTACAGGCTGCATATCGTAGAATGAAATCCAGACAGATGATCAAACTACAGCATCAAGCTGCCAGTGTTATCCAGAGAGCTTACAGAGCTCACTGCGAACACAGGGAGTATCTCACTCTGAAATCCTCTGTCCTGACTCTTCAGACAAGATATCGAGCCTCTGTAGCAGCAAAGAAACAGTTGCAAACATATCAAAAACTGCGCAGAGCTGCTGTTGTTCTTCAGGCAGCGTACAGAGGGCAGCAGGTCAGACAGGAAGTTGCTCGTTGGCATCAAGCTGCTACTGTGATCCAGTCTTCCTTCAGAAAACACAGAGAAGTCGTCAAATTCCAGGCCATGCGTCTATCTGCCATCATCATCCAGAGACGTCATCGGGCTCGTGTTCTTCAGAGGCAAGAAAGAGCAAAGTTTTTGAAGTTTAAACAATCCGCCATAGTTCTCCAGGCAGCACTGAGAGGCTGGCGCGTCAGGAGGGATGTTAGCCTACAAAATCATGCTGCTGTTGTAATCCAGTCATACTGGAAATGTTTGGTGGAACGACGTATCTTCCAAAGAAAGAAAGATGCAGCTGTGAAACTTCAGCAGAGGATTCGAGCAGTGCAGCTCGGCAGGCAGGAGAGAAGCAAATACATCCAAGTGAGGCAAGCTGCCATCACACTTCAGAAACACTGGCAAGCCTGGATTGCAAGACAGCAGGTAAAGTTCATTTGCAGTACAAAAATAAACAGAGTACCGTAATTAAGAGGAACTGCAGCTTGTTTGGAGTCTCACAGTGTTGAAATGTGATTTGTAGTAAGCAGTCTCAATGTGTTATGTGGAGGGGAAAAAAAGTTGCTGGTTAAATGTAAGCCAATGTTTTTCAGGTACTAAAGGCCGCTCGTGCAGAGAGGAGGCTACGTTTTACGTCGGCCATATTTCACCATCTCAGTGCCATAAAGATCCAACGAGCACTCAGAGCTCACTGGGCTTTGGAGTCCGCTAAAAGACAGATCCATTCTGTTATCACCATACAGGTAGAGTCACAAAACATCCACAGTGCTACATCTATTGAAGAGTACAACAGTTTTTACAAATGGCATCTTGACTTTTTTTTTTTTTTTAAGCGACTGGTGAGAGCGAGGCAACAGAGAAGACGCTATCTGGAGTACAAGCTGAAGGTGGCTACAGCTCAGAGAGCAGTCAGGCACTGGCTAGCTCGTCGCCACAAGGCTGCGACTGTCATCCAGCAGGCTGTCTGGAAATTCCTCCTCCTCAGGCGTCAGAAGAGGGTTCAGCAGGGTATTCTCAAGGCCCAGGTACCGTAGTCAGTGCTGAGTGTGGTAAAGATGTTGCCTGTAATTCTAAAGGGGAGAGTCGCAGATTTCCAATTCAGTCTATATTTAGGTGTCCAAAGTTCATTCAACCCTCAGTCACCTCAGTTAGAACAGCCCATTAAAGATTTGCTAAATCTTTTCTTTCTACAATGATCAGTCCATGACATTATAACTGGGAAACAATTTCAGGAGGAGGACTGTTTTTAACATCTGACTGTTGCGAACATGGCCTAATTTTACAAAGAAAATATAGGTAACACTTTATATGACAACCCATAGGTAAGCAAAGAAAGGGATGCACAGAACTCCCCTGTCCCCAGCCACCTCTTCCAGCTCATCTGAGAAACACAGAGATGTTCTCAGGCCAGGCAAGAGATATAAACTCTACAATATCTTCTGAGTCTGCCACGGGGCCTCGTCCTGGTGGGACAGACCTAGAACACCTTATCCAGGAGGCATTCTTATCTGCCTCCTGGATAAGAATGCCTCCTGGATAAGGCACCTCAACTGGCTCCTTTTACTGTAGAGGGTATAGCGGCTCTACAGTAACATTATTTCTAAGTAAAAAGGCCACCCATCATTCCAAGAAAGCTCATTTCTGACACTTGTATTCCTGATCTCATTCTTTAGGCCATTACCCAGAGCTTGTGACTAGGGCTGGGTGATATGGCCTAAAATCCATATCGCGATATAATTTGAAGCACGTGCGGTAACGATATATATCGCAATATATTCTTTTCTTCTGTATAACGTATTTTCCACACTATAAGGCACACATAAAATCCTTTCATTTTCTCCAAAATCGAGAGTGTGCCTTATGTATGAATTCTGGTTGTGCTTACTGACCTCAAACCGATTTGGGCGTGCAGAAATCTGTTAAAAATGTTTTAGTACAACTTTGGTAAGCCGCACTGCTTGATGGATTGTCAGAGCATTACGGCTGCCATAGTGAGGAGCTTCGCGGAGTAATCTGGGTCCAAAACTCCTTCTGCTTCAGGTCCCAAAGTCAAATGAACACTGAGCGTTAAAAACGGTCTAAATTCTTTCATCTTTAATAAAATCATCAGCGTTGCTGCTTTACCAGGTGTAACAATTAAGTTTAACATCCAGGCTTCCATGAAAACAGAATTTCTTAAATTTAACGGAGTTAGAAGTTAACAGGAAGTTAGCTCGCTAGTTTCCACCTAAACATTTCATACCATGTTCTGACAGAGATTTTTGAAACTAATTAAAACGTACAGCTCTGCTACCACTTCCAACATAAATGAAGACAGAAAACTAAACAGCAGTGGCGTTTGCAGGGTTACTGAAGTTGGACTACCTGGTGTTTAATGTTGTGCTACGTGATTGCTAGCGACACAGCTATGTTAGCATAACATTAGCACAGTGAAGCTGGAGGATGAACGCCAACTTTTTTTCCACTCGATAAAAGTTAACGTGAGGGATTCTGGTGGTCAGGGACGAATGCAATCGCATAGCAGGATGCTATACACGGGCCAAACCTCAGTCAGGAGAACAACTGAGACTTTTCATCCACAATAGGTTAGTTATTAATATACTGCAACAACATGGGGATAGGAACAGCTGTGAGAGAATTCAACATAAATGAATCAAATTTACGGAAGTGGAGGACGCGCAGTTTTTGGCTTTCCCCATATTTCAAAAGTGCTTCATCTCTTTGCTATGACTGTCGCCTGGCATAATTTGCAGATGATAATGGTTGTAGCCGCTGCGATGCTTTCAACCAAAACAGGCATCATTAACATGCGGTAGAGCGGTATAGTCAAAATCTCTATCGTTGGCCAAATTTACATTGTTTCTATCGTATATCGTTTCTATCGCCCACCCCTACTTGTGACCATAGATGAGAGTAGGGACGTAGATTGACTGGTAAATCGAGAGTTTCACTTTTACTCTCAGCTCTCTGTTCAGCACAACGGATCGGTTCAGCATCACTGCAACCATAGACCCGTCCGTCTCCCGCTCCCCTCAGTCATGAACAAGAGCCCAAGATGCTTGGGCCATGGCCTCAGACTTGGAGGTGCTGATTCTCATTCCCACCACTTTATACTTGGCCAGTGTCAGCTGGAGGCGACAGAACTGATCAAGTCAAAAGAACAACATAATCAATGAAAAGCAGAGATTCTGGGACCACAAAAGTGAAAGCCTCCTGCCACTTTGCTATGCCTACAAATTCTGTCTATAAAAATTATAAACAGAATTGGTGACAAAGGGCACCCTTGGAAGAATCCAATACCCACTGGGAATGAATCTAACTTATTGCCAGTAATGTGGACCAAGCTCTTGCAACGGTTGTATAAGGGCCGAATGGCTCATATTAACAAGCAACACACCAAGGAATCAAACCCTCTCGTCTACCGGGGGAAAAAAACTCCAATATACAGGCAGCCAGCCAAGGACATGCCAAGATACCGCTTGTCACCAAAAGCAACTTCTAGCTGGGACAGAGTCCAGCCCCTGTCCAGGAGGCTGGTTCCAGAGCTCAAGCTGTGTATTGAGGTGAGCCCGGTTATATCTCTTTGGTACCTTTCAACCTCACACACCAGCTCATGCTCCTCCTCCACCAGAAAGTTGACGTTTCACCAGCCTCAGTAGCTTGGGATCAGCCCACCAGGGTCTCCCTTGACTGGCACCCGTCACACACTGCACCCAACCCCTATAGCACCCAACCCTCTCCTGTGGATGGTGGGCCTACAGGAGGAAATGCTCATTTGCCTTCTCCAGGTTGCGTCCGGTCAGGCCTCCAGGCCACCAGGGGCTCTCCTTCAGGTACCCTCCCCAGACCTGGCTCCAGGGCAGAGCTCCACTAACCTTATCCCAGGCAGGGTGAACTGTTCCCTTGATTGTGTACACATAACGGTCTTCTAAACAGCTCTTTGTCTGGTTCCTCACCCAGGACCAATTTACCATGGGAGATCCTACCAGGGGCAAAAGGCCTTCCGAGTGCATAGCCCCTGGAATTCTTGGGACACACAAACCCCTTGACTACAATAATATAGCAAATTACAGAGGAGAATTTATGTAATGCATAAGTAACGTTAATAATTTTATAACTTAAGGTATTTTATAGGAAAAAAGACAATTTATACTTTTAAGTACTGCCCAATTTCACGGAAATTTTATGGACAAGCAATTTCCCAATTTTACATCATAAATAAACTGTACTGTTCTATGGACATGTCATAGTATGGAGTAGATTAATTGTGCCTTTGTATATTATTATTATTATTATTATTATCTTTTTTTTTTTTTTTTTACATCTTTTCTTAATATTCATCATGTTTGTGAGTATGACAGATCTTTTAAAAATAAAATTGATTTCTCCCAACCCCTGAGTTTTTGTAGGTAACTATAATGACATTGTTATTAAAAGAAAAATAAATTGAAATTCAATTTAATGATGGAGGAATCACTCCCTTAGTTGCAGGCTGTGTTTTAAAGTGTTACCAAAATTAAAAGCAACAACTTGTTATCCAGTCTTTACTTTATCCTCATCATTTTGATATTTGTTGACAATGTAGTCAGCAAAATGTTGTTACAACCTACAAAGTAAGGCAGTAACAGCCTTGCTGGGATCATTTCTTTAATTTTGCTGTTAATATTTAATACTTCTAATAACAGTTTACACTAGCAAAATGTTTGCTATGAATTGATGGAAATCAAATAATTTTATACACATTTTGCCCTGAAAATTGTTAACTTATTTAGTTTTCCAACAGTTTGAAACTAATGTGAGTTTTTGTTTTGTTTGTTTGTTTTTAATTTAATTTAATTTTAACCACTTTCTCCTTCTAGGCTCTGTGGAGAGGACACTGCTCCCGCAGATTGAATGACAATCCCAAGATTGTAAAGCTGAGGCACCGCTTACGTGTGGTCACTGCCAGTGTCCGAGAGGAAGACAAACTGTGCAATAAAACCTCATGTGCACTGGACTACCTTCTTCGTTATAAACACTTCTCGTACATTCTGGAGGCCTTGAAAAATCTTGGTAAGGCTTTTTGTTGTCTACTCGTTTCCCCTCATGCTGAGTACAAAAATGGAAAAATAGTTTTAAACAGCATTTTCCCTGCAA
Organism: Maylandia zebra; assembly: GCF_041146795.1. Classification (NCBI taxonomy): domain Eukaryota; kingdom Metazoa; phylum Chordata; class Actinopteri; order Cichliformes; family Cichlidae; genus Maylandia; species Maylandia zebra. The sequence goes on from NC_135183.1 coordinate 9,847,246, forward strand.
GTCATCCCACAGCTTTAGATGTGGCAACTTATGTAACACTAAACAGCTTAATGACAATATCTTTGGCTCACCCCACCACAGCACTGAACAAACGCCATGCAAGTTATAGTTTACTCAGCTTACGATCAGACATTATTTTCAACTGAGTGAATGAGCACACGTGAGCCATGACGAATTATTTCACATATCATTATGAGAGGCAGAAGATGCATGTAGTTCCTACCAAACATTTAGATGGTCCCAGTAATATAGTTACTTTTCACTGTGAAGTAACAGTGATTTCTGGAAGTGTTCCTGGGCCCAGGCAATGATTTCATGACACAGCCATGCTTGGTTTTAAAGCAGTGTTGCCTGAGGGCCCAAAGATGGCAGATATTCAATACTGATTTGTACTTGTGCCTCTTGCATGCTGATATTTCTCCTCATTCTAATAATCTTTAGATGAGATATTCTGTGCAATTTAACATTGAGGACCATTATAAATGAGTGAATGGACAACTCGAGAATGAGTATTTAAATTGATACCATAGACGTATCTACTAGAAATTCTTCTGAGAAACTGCCTCTTTAAAACGCTTCAGCATTTCTGGAGCATTTCTTTGTGTTTCTTGTCTTTCTAATGTGTGATGTGTAGAATCAAAACCCACTTCTGGTCTTTGAATTATGGTGGGTAATATTTTAGGGACTATTTCTACAATCACTCCCAAATCTATTAAATATTTTATAGTTTAAAATGTGTAAATATATATGTGCCTAATTGGCCAAAATGCATACTTCTTATTCATGTAAGAGTGCATCTTATGATTTGTCCTGACTGAAATCTCTTTGTGCGTGCCTCTGTGTTTGCATGTTGCATTCGTGTGCAGAAACCGCCACCAGGCTGTCCCCAGAGTGCTGCGAGCGGCTTGTGGAGAGCGGAGCCACTAACGTCATCTTCACACTAATCCGTTGCTGTAACAGGAGCGTCCCCTGCATGGACGTCATCACCTTCTCCATTCAGATACTTCTCAACCTTTCCAAGGTACTGCAGACACAGAACAGCACTTTGTATTTTATGCTTCCTCATGAAGTAATCCGGTACTCTCAGGTTATAAACATAAAAGGTAAACCGGTTAATTAGTTTAGTGTGACATTAAAGCTGAAGGTAGACAGTTGTTTATTTTTTGTTTTTGTTTTCCTACAGGCCCAACATTAGATTAAGCTGTTTTAACTGTCTGTAGACACATGAAATGGAGGAGATGTTTTAGCTTATATTTTGCTATCTCCACCTCCTCCACTCCTCAGTTCCAGCATATTTAACAATGTCAGTGTCAGATTTCACCTAAGACTAAGGGTAGGACAGCAACCTCCTTGTGACTAGAAAGAAATTATAGTTTCCCATTGGTTGCATTGAATTTCTTCACATTAGGCAAAAGTTAACAAGTATTTCCACCTAGGTGTGTCACGATACTGGACATTAGTAGTCGGTACAAACAGCAGTAGAACTGAACAATTCTCACAGCCCAATTCGATACCAAAACAGAAATGATCTGAAGTGACATCTCGCATACTCGACCATAAACTGCCTCATTAAAGTCATTTTTAAAACACTGGCAGATCATTTATTTAAAATGTTAACATTGTATAGCCTACTAATGTTATATTACACTAGCATAAGCATTTAATGTTAGCCATTGCAAACATTTTAGCCAGTGGAACAAAGCTGATTTCACAGCTTTGTTGGTAATTTACATTTTGGCATAATAAAAGCAGGATAATGGTTTGGATGTTTGTAATGTTAATTGAAAAGCATTCACGCTGATCTATTCAAACTGATCTGGGAGCTATTCTTTTAGTTCACTTAGGCCACACAATTTCAGTACAGTACAGTAACATGCTTGCATACGGCTTTTTGGGAAATCAGTCCTTACTCACATTTTCAGAATTTTGGTAGGAAGTGATACAACACATATTGGTTCTGGTGACATCCCTAGTTACAGCAACCAACCTACCACACACTTACACAATGGTTTTGGGCCAGCCATTGTTTTCCTTAGTGTGACTGTAATATAAGGTGGTAACAAATACTTATTTATGTACAGATATGTTAAATGCAGAGTACTTTTATACAGTATTCTCATGGCTAGACATTTTGTGTCATCATATAAAGGTACATAAAAGTATATAAAAGTTGGTGCTGCATCACTATCCAGTATTTCTTAAATTCAGCAGTATTTTTGGTTGCATTATTTTAAACAGTAACTTGCAAGAACACAGAGAAGATGCATTTAAAGAGCTCTATCACTTAACTCTGGTTGTCTGAAAATATCAGAACTAAAGTGTTATCAAGCTTTCCTGTTTTCTCTAAAAGCATTTCCCATTTCCTGTATATAGATCTGACCCTCTGTCAGACTGTTTGCTGTTATCGATTTCTCTCTTCTCGCTGTGAACTTTGTTCTTCTTGCAACATAATCTGCCTGACTGTGACGGGAACATGTTGGCGTGGTAGACCCAGACATCTTACTTATTTGTTTTGAATCTTCTGGCTGGAAAGGGATTGTTTAGACAAGTGGGGGTTGAATAAACCTGTAATCTGTATACTGTCGATGGTAAATGACCGTCAGCACACCCGTGCTTTTGAGAAGCTTACACTGCTGTGGATGAGGGCAGCAGCAAAACATTTGTATGGGAATGTAAAGCTTTTGGATCCAAATATGTTCCCTCACAAAAGCCACCAGACTCATTTGACAAAAACAGGTTAATTTGTACCGTTCTAAAACGTCAAACAATAGGACAAACTAATCCCTGCTTAGTTTTGAGAAATTACACCTCCCATCATTCTGTGCAGTGTTTAATGAAATGAGATTACCAGCATGGAAGCTGTCTCATGATTGTGGCTTTAACAGCTTTGCTTAAGGCCTTACATGTCATCTACAATCTATAAGAAACTGCTTTCTGTAAAGCTAATTTAACTGCAAAGTGACCATTTATGTGGATATGTAGCAGATAAAACATGTATTATGTTCACTTTTTTGTGTGTGCGTGAAGCATTAAATATGAAGAACAAAGTGGACGAGGGTGGTGTTTATTTTTGAGTGTTTCTGTCTTTTTCAGCCAAAATAGAACATGCAACAGTGGATGCGTTAGTGTTGTTTAAGTGTGCAGGACTAACATCGTCTCCCCTCCCTCCTCAGTACCACAAGACCATTGAGGCGGTGTATTCAGTGGAAAACTCTGTGGAGACGCTGCTGGACCTGCTGCAGAGATACCGGGAGAAGGCAGGGGATAAAGTGGCAGAAAAGGGTGGAAGCATCTTCACTAAGGCCTGTTTCCTTCTTGCGCTCCTGCTGCAGGACAAGCAACGCACTGAGGTCCGTAGACACTGTAACAAACGGATAACACGAGTGCATAAATACCAATATCAATGATATTTTTACACAAGAGAAAATGCTAACTATTTTGCTTACTGTATTTTCTTTAGGAGGTCAAAAAGCTACCCAAGGTCTTGGATAGGATCCACAGTATTTACCGCCTCACTGCTCGCAAACACAAGATGGACACAGAAAGAACAATCATCAAGCAGAAGATGAGCGCGTCGATCAACGGGAGCTTCTTCGTTCCAGTGACGCCTCGTAAATCCCGCGCTGCACCAAAGTATGGATATTCCTGAGTTACATAATATACTGAAAGTGTGCTTGTATGTTTCCAGAGATAACTAAAAGTTTTTTCTTTTCTTTCAGGTTTTCACCAGATTGGGTTCTCAGGCGAGATAAGCTCAAAGACATTGTAGACCCCCTCAGGGCCATTCAGATGGTGGCGAACACACTGTCCATTGTGCTGTAAATAAACATGCTCATATATATATATATATATATATATATATATATATATATATATATATAAAAAATTTTAATCCATGATCTTCTTTTTAAAAACTTAAGAAAAGTATTGCCGTCTTATTTTTATTTTTTGTAAACCAATTCATTTTTATGTATATAATAAAATGGATTTGTCTATTAAATTGTTTCTTCTGGATCTACTACAGTGGGGAGAGGCATGCAAGGTTAACCTGTAACAGCACATGTCAGGATCGCCATTACTCCCAAAATGGCAGTTTTTACTAAAATCCCTTTTGATGTAATACCGGCCTGTGCAAACAAGAAGACAGTATGAACAGATGGGCGCAGGAGTGTGTCATTGGCTGCTGACTTGTGATTAACAAGTCCTGTGATAATCCTCCACTCACACTTAGAATGACTGAAATTTACAAAATGGACTACAGTAGGGGTTAATGGTTAAGGTGTGACAGTGGGTAAAAATGAGCCACACCCTGTTAGGTAATCATAAGCAACAGTCATTATGTGACAATAACCACTGAAGAGTTGAAAGAGCAGTAAGCAAACTAGACCAGTGAAAATTATTTTTGGCATGTTCATATAAGTTCATTTAAGGCAGCGGTCCCCAACCTTTTTTCCGCCACGGACCAAAATTTAACGGACCGGCCTTTAAGGTGTCGCGGATAAATACATCAACAACAAAAAAACTAGTATTGGTACCGAAAAAAAGATTTATTCATAACACACGTGAAAAGACCCAGAAAAACCGATTTGGCGATTAAAAACAATAACAAAATAACGCTAAAAACCGATAAAAATCCTGAAAACCTGAATGCCATAAATGTCATCAATTAGGCTGGAATAATTTGTTTCTAGTGGCTTCTATTGTAAGTGCTTTACATTTCAGCATGACATCCTGTATGTGTCCTACAATGAGGACACTTGAAGCTGGTCATTTTCTTAGAATGGAGCTAAAGATAAAACCAAAACAAAACAAAACTTTCATAAGAAATCTTTATTCTGCAGTAAGGGACATTAAAAACCTAATAATGTTATCATTAAAAATATTAAAATGTGAAGTAAGAGCAAAATGTATGTTTGATACATTCAGTCATGAGTATTTTATACTCTTATTATTCCTGTTAAGAGTATCTGGAATATGCACTTCTTACAGTGGCCATGTTACACAGTACTCTGCTCAAATGTAGGTAATGTTAGACATGAGTCTCCTGGAATTAGACCTCAGTACTGTTAAAGTTGATTTACTGACCCGTTGCTGTGTCAATAAAAGTGCAAAAAATAAGAGTGCTTCTGGTGTCTTGCTTTAAGATAAAGTCCCATATTTTTTTTTGTTGTAGCTTTTTGAACAGATGGTGTCTTATTCTCAGCGATTTTTTCTAATTATTGTTCTCAGAGTTAAGATTTAATTCTTATATTTAACTCAATCAAGAAAGAAACAATTCAGTCTCTTTCCTTGTAATAAGTCAAATTTTCTTCATTTAAGCATAAATTTTAGACAGTTTTGTCTAGTTAAAAGGCATCGATTAATTTCTAGTTTTAACAATTCTAGTCAAGCAACTTTTGCTCACCACAATGGCAGATTTTTTTTCTTCTCAAAACAAGAAACTTTTGTCAGATTTAAGAATATTTGGCCTGTTTCAAGTATAACTGTTTATGCAGTGCCGGATCTCAGTGGGGGGTACACTGCGAAAACTCAAAATCTTATCAAGTATATTTGTCTTGTTTCTAGTCAAAATTTCTAATCACACTTAAAATACGAGAAATCAGCTACAGAGCAACATTTCAGTGAGATATAGGAACTTGTGAAAAAGTCTTGAAAACATATTGTTTTATTTTATTGTTTTATTTTTTGTACCTTTTTAACATTTCACAAAGTAAACTTGTTTTGTATTATGAACACATGTTTTTGTTGGCTGGTTAGAGTTACTTTAATAAATGCACGACATCTTGCATTACTTAAGAGTGCTTGTGGATTAGATTTATACATTTTAACTTAACATATGAGTTTTACTTCTAGTGTGAAGTAGAAGAAAGCAGAAAACGGACCAAATCAGACAATCTGTGATTTATTATTCCACATCTGAAAACAGAGGATCAGAAATCATTTCAACTTTTCACTCTCGGCATGTGGGTAGGACTAACACACCACTATTACATCTCTGACGCATTGCCACAGTACCAGTAGATAATCCTCTGGTACACCTGAACTCTATTATTTCATCATGAACTAAATACTTAGTGCCACTTGATTTCAAGGTGATGTTATGCTGTCTCATTTCATCTTCATTCACAATGCAAGGCCCTGCAAGAGACAAAGATATAAGAATATTATGATAAAGATGTAAAAGAATATTATGATAAAATTATTCTTAATATTGGGGAGAACTGTAACTTACTGAGGCATCTCATGTGTCCAGTCCATTCACCATAGAGGCAGGTTTTGTAAGGTTCTCCCTCCATAATGTAGTGACTCTGACACATGTATTCAATAGTTTCATTATGGCTGTAATGCTCTTTGATGGCAGTCTTGGTGTCTCCATCCTCAAGAGCTGGAGGTATCCCACAGGGTGGAATTTCTGAAAATAAGTGAAGAGCCAAGATTGACAAAAAGATGATCATGTGGCGCAGCTGTGATACTTTCAGGAACGTTGGTATGCTGGCTTTTGAGGAAATGCTGTTCAATTATGTTTTTTCCTTCAATGAAAAATGCCTCAAAACCTTAGAAAGAAACATGTAGCTGTATTTGTTTTCCTGAGTAACTAATATTATTTTCTCATATTTATTCTATATATCGTTTACTGAAGGACATGAATAATTAAGTAAATGTCTAAAACATGCATTTGCTAATAATAAGCATTAAAAGTTTTCTTAACCATTCATTAATTTACTTAAGAAACTGTTCCCTTAATCACAAGTAGCAGATCTGAGTTTTTTTTCTTTTTGACATTTTTCAGGGAATTGAATTCATATGATGCTATAATAAGTGAATTCATTTGAAATTGAACACAGTTTCACAAATTTAGTATTTGTATCCATTCTTGCCGGGGGAGCTAGATGATTTTTGTGGGGGTGGCCAGCCTGAAAATATGATTTACACATGATTTTAAATTCAAAATCCAGAAACTCACAATTCACTTACTGTTCTGTACTACTACAAAACACTGTGTGGCTACAACACGCAACTCAATGATGTGGTCGTACATGCTACTTGCAAACTGAAATAGTAGTAAAAGAAAAAGCCAATTTTCGCCTCTTGTATCCTCGATCTTGTTCTTTCAGTCACTACCCACAGCTTGTGACCATAGGTGAGGGTAGGGACGTAGATCAACTGGTAAATCAAGAGCTTCTCTTTTACACTCAGATCTCTCTTGAACAAGATGGACCAGTATACCGCATCACCAATCCATTTGTGGATCTCCTGCTCTCTTCTCCCCTCAGTTGTGAACAAGACCCCGAGATACTTAAACTCCGAGAAACACTTGGGGCAGGAACTCATCCCTGACCTGGAGTGGGCACTCCACCCTTTTCCAGCTGAAGACCATAGCGTCATATCTGGAGGTGGTGATTCTCATTCCCACCGCTTCACAGTCAGCTCCGAACTGTTCCAGTGCAAACTGGAGGCTTGCCTAGATTATTTTGTGCACTGGAATTTAATAGTACAATTTTAAATAGTATATTACTAATAGTAAGAAAGTAAGTAAGTAAAATTTATTCATATAGCACTTTTCACAGATAAAAATCACAAAGTGCTTTACAACACAGGAAATGGAAATATAAAAACAATATAACAGTAAATAAAACAATGTAAAACAATAAAACTATAAAAACAGCATAAGAAGAAATTAATCAAATGCTTTTCTAAATAAAAATGTCTTCAGCTGTTTCTTAAAAGAATCAATGGAGTCCGTGCAGCGAAGAGACAGTGGGAGAGAATTCCCCAACCGTGGTGCCACAGTCTGAAAAGCCCGATCACCACGAGTTTTAAAACGAGTGTGCGGTACCACCAGCAGTCTCTGATCTAATGACCTTAAAGCCCGAGAAGATGTATGTGGTTTCAGCAGGTCAGATAAATATTGAGGAGCTTGACCATGTAGGGCCCTAAAGGTTAGAACTAAAATTTTAAAATGAAACCTAAAATTTACAGGCAACCAGTGAAGGGAGGCCAAGACTGGAGTGATATGCGATCTTCTCTTGGTGCCTGTTAAGAGACGTGCTGCAGCATTCTGCACAGTCGGAAGACGATTTAAGGCTGATTGGTTAAAACAAGTAAAAAGGCCATTACAATAGTCTAAACGAGAAGAAATAAAAGCATGAATAATCATCTCACGTTCAAGCTTTGATACCATTAGTCTGAGTTTAGAAATATTCCGTAAATGATAAAAACAGTTTCGGACCAGCTGCTTAGAATGCTGCTCGAGCGACATCGAGCTGTCAAATATGGCACCGAGGTTTCTAAGGGTTGATTTTACAGAAGGGTCTAAGAAGCTGATATGCTGTCTAATTTCTGGGACCATGTGGTCTGGAGCAATAATTAGAGTTTCTGTTTTATCAGAGTTTAGTTGGAGAAAATTATCATTTAACCATTTGTTGATTTCTGTCAGGCAATTACTTAAATTAGACAATTTATAAAACTCAGACATTTTGAAGGAACAGTATAGTTGGATGTTGTCAGCATAGAGATGATAGGAGATATATTTATAGCGCTTAATAATTTGGCCTAGGGGAAATACATAAAGTAAAAAGAGAATTGGACCCAGGACAGATCCCTGAGGTACCCCACACGGCAAAACTGTTGATTCTGATGTGACATGATTCATGCAAACAGTAAAAGATCTCTCAGACAGATTTGATATAAACCATTTTAAAACAACACCAGTAATCCCAAACAAGTTCTTGAGTCTGTTTATCATGATACTGTGATCTACTGTGTCAAGAGCAGAGCTGAGATCCAACAGGACCAGCACTGTATATTCTCCAGAGTCTGCTGCCATCAAGATATCACTAGATACTCTAAGTAAGGCCGTTTCAGTGGAATGCAATTTACGAAAACCAGACTGGAACAGCATTTTTAACGGCATTTTTATCCAGAAAATAGTTAAGTTGTTCTACTACTGCTTTTTCTAAAATTTTCGATATAAAAGGCAATTTGCATATTGGCCTATAACTGTTAGGAAGAGATGGATCCAGCTGGGGTTTCTTTCATTTTGGCTCAACAATAGCTTGTTTAAAGAAGCTGGGGACTGAGCCAGTATGAAGAGAAGTATTTATCATTTCCACAATATAGGGGCCAATTGAATCAAACACACTAGTGAAAAATGAAGATGGAAGGACATCAAGGGGGCTTGAAGTCTGTTTTATATGACAAAGCAGGCATCTGATGTCTTGTAATGTAAAAGGAGTAAAAGAGGACCAAGTATCAGAGGAGAGCAAGTTGAAAGTTTGATATTGAGAAGATGATGGAGAGAGTAGTATAGTATAAATAGTATAGAATAGAATAGTATAAAATGTTGTGTGTGTGCGTCTGCTGTTTGTGAGCTGGAAAGGTGCCAGTGTCCCTGAGACATTTTCACAGCATGCACATAATCATGTGGTAAAAGATTTCAGTCTGTGTAACTGTAATAAAGAAAACAAAATCAAAAATTTTCTGTGTTAAAAATAGTACAGGATACTCCCAATACCTAGCTTCCAAACACTCACTGCTTTTTAACCATTTCCAGTTTCTCATTGCTGCAGTGAAACTGAAATTAATGCCCAGTTCTTACAGGTTTTTTTTGATGATGTAAAGTATTTGCCCCACCATTTTTATTTATTTATGTCATGTACGTACGTAAACACTTAATGGCGAGCTCCTTCCATTCCCCAGCTATGCAGTTAATCGTAGCTTTTCCTTCCATAATGTAATTGTCAAAGCACTGATAGGTTACTTCAGAGCGAGATGGGTATTGCTTCCGATAACAAGTTGTAATAACAGCATTTTCAACTTTGGGTGGAGGGCTGCAGTTATCATGATTAGCTGTAAGACATCACAACATGTACACTATTAATTTACACTCTGTAATCTTTTCATAAAAACATGCATCAAAATAATGCTTGAGGTGACTGACATTTACAGATATCATCAAGTGATCCATTTAAATCCCATCGTCCGTCACGACAGGTTAATTCCTCAATCTTAGCAGAGTATCCTTCATTGCAATCAATGAATATCATTTCTTGGGTCTGTCCGTGTTGTTCAGTATTCCCTAGTATTCCTTCCCCATTAGGAATCTCAGGAGCTTCTCGACACTTTTGTTCCTCTAAGGTGGATATGATTACAAACAATCAGGCAAAATATTACAGATGGATGAAATCCATTTCCATATTTAAAAATGTGATCAGAATAAGCAATGGAAGAAACTCTGTATGAATGCACTTATTGTAAGATATTACAGAAAATATTTTCACACCAGTTTTCTTAAACATAACTGCAGATAAAACTCAAATGTTAAAAAGATGTTTAAAACAGATTTCAAAACTTATATTTTTCTACCTAAACATCTTATACTCCCCATCTTGACATTGGTATTGAACAAGTCACTGTGTTTGCTTCAAGCTAATAACAGAAGATACTTTAATTAGAAACTTTAATTACCAATACAGCTTTCAACTCCAGACCAAACACCGTGCACACATGTGGCTTCACCCCACCAGCCTTTGCTGAGAGGTTTGTAACCATCCTCACACCTGAAGTAAAGTTTGTCACCATGTTGCCAAACTTTAAGTCTGCGGTCAAAGCTCGTTGTTGGACATCCTGTTATAGCTATCAGAAAGACAGATATTACATTTAGATATTATCAAAGAGCAGTCAGAATACATTCTTGTGTTATTAGTAGTGATTCATAGATAACATTATTCAACTATCTTTGGACTAGGCTTAAATATCCTTAATACTATTGAATAGACTGTGTAATGTCTGTTATTAAGTGACTAGCATTGAATCCTGCTGACTTTGGCAAACCTCCATTTCGTGTGGTTTTTGATTGTCTTTACGTGAGATGTTTGGATGAAATTTGGTTCATGACTGTCACTACTATTAGACTTTCAGACTGCAGCTTTAGATTCTTACCAAAACAGCAAAAACCTCAGCCACAAGTGAGACTGAGCTTTCAACTTGCATTTGACTTTTACCACTGCCATCTTAATGGATGGGTTCACCCGGGTCTACGCCTTTAGCAAACTAGTGAACTCAGTAGGCATTAACAAACATACTTCTCTTTTGTATTTACCACCCCAATATCAAATTTTTTGAGATGCAGTACAAAAGGTAAATGAAAAGATACAGAAATGATTTGCAAATGTCATAAACTGAAAAATACACAATTTTAGGATTTTTCTTTTTTAAATTTGATGCTAGCGACACATCTGAAAGAAGTTGACAAGGAAAGAGTCATCCTTTCTACTAGCATCCCTTCTTATATATTAGAATTGAAGAAATCAGGTGCTGGACCTTTGGGACAGCCGCCCTGTGGAATAGGCTTTTAGTTGCGCAAAGCCTTCCCATGATGTGTCAGATGTTAGTGAGCGAGGACCCAAAATGCAGACTCAGGGAAGCAGAGGGAGCTAAACAAAACAAGAGCTGGTGATTTCAACTGATAAACAGACACAAATCAAATAATAATTTTTTTTATATTTGCGGTTCTATTTCTTACAGGAGCATGTGTAACAGAAAACAATACCTCATCTCATTATTATTATTTTTGTTGTGTATGGTAAAGATCAATATAGACTATCCAGTCACTTATACACTGCAATCCAAAGTGTAATTAAAGAAATATTATATAAATAATACATAAATATCTTATTCGAATGGTTACTGTCATGAGTGAAAGTTAGAAAGTCAGCCACTGGAGTTGGAGCTCCATTCACTCATATCAGCAAGGAGAGAATGGCACAATGTACTGTAAATTCATTAAGATCAAACAGCCTCTGTTTTAATAAAACAGACTTTTACAGCTATGACTCCATCTGTTCTCTGTAAAATGTTATTTACTGCATTAACTGACTTCATGGTCAGTATATAACGTTACTCATATACTGCACTGACATAAGGAATATATATATACCTGAAAATTAAATGTTAGAAAAACAAATTCATTAATTAGAGGCGACCTACTTCTTAACAGTTTTTTTTTTAATTCTCACTGATGCTTCTGGTGTGAATCTCTCATAAAGAACAGCAGGAGGTTCGCTATGACAAAAACTCCAGACCCTGAGTAAAACATCATGCCCATTATCATGATATGGCAATAGCCAAACTGGCCTCCAGGTGTCACTTTGGAGATTTCAGATTGAGGAAAAAAGATGAATGAAGCAAAACCAGAAGCAAAACATAAGGAACACAAACTCTCAAAATAAAACAGGAAGTGAGATATCACAGAAGACACATAAATGAACTAAATAAAAGGAAGACGACACAAGCATGGAAGACTAAAGCAGGAATCAAACTAATAGAAGTGGGAATTAGGAATAGAAGTAAATGTGAACGCTAAACAAAAAAAGGATTCAAACAGATACTTAAGCCAAGGTTAAAGTCGGATGCAGACATGGACAACCGGAGACCCAAAGGCCCAGTTATTATTCTGTGTTAAACTTCTTTGATGTCTGCTCGACGTCTACCACCAGGTGCAATACCATACAAATTCTTTTTGGATAAGTTAGCTCCGTCAAAAAAAAAATCAGTACCTTGGCACGAAACCTCGCTCTAACCATCTGATGACAAAATTTACGGCACTGGGATCCGAATGAGCCCCAAGCAGATTTGTATGTGTGGAAAGTATAACCTTTTCTTTATTTTCAGGGCAAGAAATCCCAGAAAAAGATGGACAAGGCGATGACATCATTGTCAAGGAAAATGCATGTTACTCTTTGATAAGAGTAACATGCATTGCTTCACAAAAGAAAAATGTTTGTGGAGCTCATCAAGGAATCTAAAGACAAAGATAGACTAAAGATAGACTTCTGTCAGAGGGCCCGGTGGCGCCAGTGTCCGGCAGCCTCGCCTCTGTCAGTGCGCCCCAGGGCGGCTGTGGCTACAATGTAGCTTGCCATCACCAGTGTGTGAATGTGTGTGTGAATGGGTGGATGACTGAATGTGTAAAGCGCTTTGGGGTCCTTACGGACTAGTAAAGCGCTATACAAATACAGATCATTTACCATTCTGTAGAACCAGATGCTTTTCTGCAAGTTCCCCGATTTGAGAGAATTCATGTTGACTGAACTTTCATATTAGCTTCACTTTTCAGTCCTGAAAGCAATGCTCACCTTTTATATACAGTTTATACATTTGTCTTTTGTCATCAGTTGTTTACAACATTTATATTTGTCATGAAAAACAGTAGTCCTTGAATAACTGAATAAATGTATCCTTTTAAGTTTATTGCATTTTCTTACCTGTACATTCATTAGACCTATGCCAGCCATCTTCTCTACAGGTTAGAGTGAAACTTCCTTCATAACCTCTCCTGCAGTTATACTGGACACGATCGTTGTACCTGTATTCAGCCTGAATTTTTCCAGTAATATCTGCATTATTAAACTGTTGCCTCCTGCATTTTATCTCTGAAAGGAACAAAACCACATTTATTAAGCTTCTGCATTTACTTTGATTCAGATAATTTTGTCATGTAAAACATTCAGATACTTTCATATAATCATTTAAGTAAAAGCAGCAGCTCCCCAGTGTAAATGTGATTCCATTTAACAGTTCTGCATTTTATATTTGAATATGTTCAGTCAAAGGACAAGAAAAGTGTTCAGTTGTGGATTCAACATCCAGCTGAAAGTTGTTGTGGCAGTAGAAATGTTTCTTGCAGTTTGTACAGAAAATAGTATCCAGTGAGTATTTGTACACTCTTTCGGTTAGTGCTTGGTTAGTACACAAATAAACAAAAAAATGAATGTTATTACCATTTTCTCTCACTATGAACTATCACACAGAGTCTCTAAAATTTATATTGCTGGTTCGTAAGATTTTACTCTATGACTGAATGATCCTTTGAGGCTTCTGTTTGACCAAAGACACTCTGCAGTTCTCTCCTGTTTTCTCAAATATGGACTAATATTAAAGAAATTAAAAACGATCATGTCAGAATTAGAAGAAAAGTGAACTAAACTCCACCATACCTTCACAAAGTGGATTTGGTTCCCATCCATCTCTGGTGCATGTGGCCCGAGTGACGCCATCTTTCCTCCTGTATCCTGATATACATGTGTACCTGACAGTATCACCCAATTTCTTTGTCTCATCACGCCAAGACGCCTCCCAGCGGGACAAAAGTCTATCTTGTGGACGGATACATGTAACCTCTGTAAAGAAAGAAAGACTGGATAATCTTCAAAAAAATTGTTCATCATCCTCATGGCTGATTGAACTACATGAAAGCAAAGAACAGTGAGCTTAGAATATGTGTCTAAAGCTTTTGTAGTTTTATACCTTGACATACTGGTCTGACAGACCACTGTCCATCCTCATTGCAAGTAGTCTCAACTGAGCGCGTGCGGGTTCTCCCAATCCAGTATCTCTCCTCACATGTAACTGTTACCGTTTCACCAGGTGAAAACCTACTTCTATGAGCAGGTCTTACGAGGACACAGAGGACGCAGCGGAGGATCTGAGAACACGGGGCATAGAGGTGGTCCCCACACGCGCAAACTCGGGGCCCAGCACCGAAGAGAAAGTATGTAACGCATTTTCATGGCAAGGACCACTCCTTGCCATGTCCCTCTCCATATGTGGATATGGAGAGGGACAGAGGGCCACGAATGGAAACTCGAGTCCGACGCAAACTGCGGGAATATAGAAGAGACTACTAAATATGAATGACAAGGAGGATAGGAGCTACACTCACAGGCAAGCAGTCTAAATAAGAAGGTAATATGCTCTATTTGGTTTCATTGTGTCCAAGTCGGTATGTTGATAGTTCAGTTGATCAGATTTATAAGTTACCATATATGTTGGACTCATCTAGTGTAAGTGGGATATACCAGTTGGACAGTCGCCACAACACTAGGGAAAGCCCCCACCATATGGTGGGTCCTTTCTCTCCTCTCTCCAACAGGGACCTAAAGGGGTCGAATGATCCTGAGTATATGGACGACTCTATATTGGTTCTATTGTTTTTGTGTACTAATCTTAGTTTTGTGTTAACAGTGGGGGCACAATGTTTTATTTCAGTGACATTTGGAATGCACATTCATGGTTCTGTCTGGCGGTATAATAAAGCCAAATGTTAAAGGTACTCTCACTTAACGTAAATGGACTCCAAAGCCCGACAAAGCAGGGAAAAATTCTTAGTAAACCGAAAAGAGAGGATATTGATGTGGCATTTCTACAAGAGACACATTTGGTGGGCCTTGAGCACGAGACACTTAAGAGACAAGGTTTCAAGCACGCTTATTACTCTTCAAATGGTTTAAGACATACAAGAGGAGGGGGGTTATTTTAATATCAGGGAAGGTCATTCTTGAACACTTTGCTACAATTAGGGATAGAGAAGGCAGATTTATCCTGGTACAGGGCAAATTGGATGGGGAATTGATCACGTTCTATAATGTTTATATTCCTCCAGGTTCCACATTTGATTTCTATATGCAAGTACTCGAGAAAGTAGTGACAGAGGCACAGGGATTACTTGTCTGCGGAGGAGACCTTAATATTACATTAAAACCACATCTGGACGCATCGGGGAAGAGAATATCTCAATCACAAAAACTAACTAGAAAACTGAACCTTCTGATAGAGGAGATGGGATTGGTGGATACTTGGAGGCGTCTTAATCCAACGGCAAGGAACTATACTTACTATTCATCTCCACATGCAACTTATTTGAGAATAGACTACTTCCTCACTTTTGGTACTGATATGAACAAAATACACGAGTACCATATTGGGCAAATGGACCTTTCAATCATTGCCCTCAATATTTATCTTTAAACTCTACTCAAAGGAGAAAAATAACCAACTGGAAATTAAATTCTAGTATACTGAACGAACGGACATGTGAACAGTTGACAAAAGACATTGCTGAATACCTGGAATTCAATGATAATAATAATAATGGATTGAATTTATATAGCGCTTTTCAAGGCACCCAAAGCGCTTTACAATGCCACTATTCATTCACTCTCGCATTCATACACTGGTGGAGGCAAGCTACGGTTGTAGCCACAGCTGCCCTGGGGCAGACTGACAGAAGCGAGGCTGCCATTTCGCGCCATCGGCCGCTCTGGCCAGCACCAGTAGGCAAGTAGGGTAAAGTGTCTTGCCCAAGGACACAACGACCAGGACAGAGAGCCCAGGGATCGAACCGGTGACCTTCCGGTTACAGATACACTTCCCAACCCCCTGAGCCACGGCCACGGTCGCCACGCCTGATAAAGATGAGTTACCCCCACCGATTTTGTGGGATGCGTGCAAAGCAGTGATGAGAGGAAAAGTTATTGCTATAACCTCCAATATTAAAAAATCCAAAGTTGCAAGATTCCAGAAGTTGCAGTTGGAACTATTGTAATTAGAGGCCACACATAAAAATACTATTGATACTAAGACAAAATTAGAAATGGCAAAGAAGAGAAATTTAATTAATGAGATATACACTCATGACATCCAAACGAAATTAATGTTGACCAAACAAAGATATTATGAGGGGGGAGCTAAATATATGAAACAATTGGCATATAGATTTAGGAAACAACAAGCAGACAGAACAATGTACAGGATAAGGGACCCGGAAACCAAAATGGAAATGCAGGGTATAGAGGAAATTAAGGATTGCTTTAAGAGATACTATGAAAAATTATATTCACAACCACCCACAAACAACGATGATCAAATGGAGAGTTTGCTTGACATGTTACACCTCCCTAAACTTACAGTAGAAGAAAACAAATCATTAGTGAAGCAAATTACAAGGGAAGAACTTCACATGGCGATTGGAAAACTTAAGGCAAACAAATCTCCAGGTACAGATGGTTTTACTGCGGAGTGGTATAAGAAATTAGGGGAACCTTTGACACCGGTCTTACTTAAAACATTTAATTGGCTACTTACGAAACTAGAATGTTCCAACTACAGGCCAATAAGTGTATTAAATGTAGATTACAAATTGTTTACGTCAATCATAGCACGGAGACTTGAAGGGTCTAGACCAAACTGGATTTGTTAGGTCGCACCAAACCCACGATAGTGTTAAGAGAACTCTGCAAATTATTAGACATATTAATCTAAATAAAATACCAGCTATATTATTGAGTCTAGATGCTGAAAAAGCTTTCGACTCTGTGAGATGGGAATTTTTATTCCAAGCAATGCTTAGATTTGGGTTTAATGGGTCCATCATTACAATATTGAGGGCTTTGTATAATAGCCCAACTGTAAAAATAAAGATTAACGGTGAACTTTCAGATGCTTTTAAGCTTGAAAGGTCCACAAGACAAGGATGCCCACTGAGTCCACTCTTATTTGCTATTTTTATAGAGCCATTGGCTCAAAGGATTAGGCAGAATGGTAAAATAAAAGGGATTAATATTGCTGGAAGTGAGCAGAAATTGGCCTTGTTCGCAGATGATGTTTTGGTTTACTTATCAAAACCTACTGAATCACTTATGGAGCTCATGTCAGTGTTAAAGGAGTATGGGCTATACTCGAGTCGGGATATAAATTGAATATACAAAAAACCCAAGTTCTTAGTGGGCGACCGTGGCTCAGGGGGTTGGGAAGCGTATCTGTAACCGGAAGGTCGCCGGTTCGATCCCTGGGCTCTCTGTCCTGGTCGTTGTGTCCTTGGGCAAGACACTTTACCCTACCGCCTACTGGTGATGGCCAGAGGGGCCGATGGCGCGAAATGGCAGCCTCGCTTCTGTCAGTCTGCCCCAGGGCAGCTGTGGCTACAACTGTAGCTTGCCTCCACCAGTGTATGAATGCAAGAGTGAATGAATAGTGGTATTGTAAAGCGCTTTGGGTGCCTTGAAAAGCGCTATATAAATCAAATCCATTATTATTATTATTAGTAGCTTTTATAGCCCCCCCCCCCAAAAAAAAAATCTGCACAGCAAACGCAAACTAAGCTGGGACAAAAGAACTATCAAATATCTGGGCATAAACTTATCAATGGATACAGGGATATAGGGCAAGGGCAACCCTTGGATAGTAAGTTCATTAAAGATATGGGAAAGAGTACTTAAAAAGTATCAATTAAACCAGAGGGCCGGATTCCTTAAGTGGTTTGCATATGACCCAGAATTTTTGCCTAGTAAGAGCGACTCGACATTCAAAACATGGGCAAATAAAGGTTTCACCACATACAGTACCTTGTTGAAAAATGGAAAAGTGATGAGTTTCCAGGACCTTAAGAAAAAGTTTGGGTTGCAAAATCAAGATTTTGTTAGATACTTGCAACTGAGGGACTTCCTGAATAAAAAGTTAAAAAATCCTCAGTTATCGACTGGGAAGGAAGAGATTATATATATATTCGAGAATGCATATAGAGATGCACCCTATCAAAAAATTATTTCCAAATTATATTGTTCACTGATCAATCTACAGGATGATGATACAAGATATGTTAAAGCAAGATGGGAAACAGAGAGCAATCTATCCCTAACAGGAGAGGAATGGGATGGGATCTGTAGGCAGCAGTGGCCAGTAACAAGCTCTCCCTCGTGGAGGGAATTCAGTTGGAAGAATGTAATTCGTTATTTTATTACCTCAGCTCAAAAATCCAATTATTCTCAGAATACAACATGCTGAAGGCATTGTGGACATGCAACAGCAAATCATTTCCACATTTTTTGGGAATGTCCCCGTGTGGTTCCATTTTGGAAGGAAATACATAAGGTCATGGAAACAATCTTCCAAAAGAAAATACAATTTCATTTTGCATTATTGTACCTAGGCAACCTAGAGAGTCTTAATCTATGCAAACTGGATAAATATTTGTTCAGTGTGCTGTCAGTAGCTTCCAAAAAGGCCATAACTCGCCTTTGGCTTAAAGAGGATGCTCCTACTATAGATGAATGGATTGATGTGATATATACTATTTTTGTTATGGAAAGAATAACTTTTAGGCTAAAGTGGCAGGCGGACTCATTTGAAGAATATTGGTTGAAATGGTTGAAATAAGTACAAAATGGGAGGCCCAATTTTGTATAATGTCATTTTATTTCTTGGTTTGTTTCGTTTGTTTTTGTTTTTGTTTTTGTTTTGGTCCGTTTGTCTCTTTTGTTGTTGTTTTGTTTTGCCTTGCTTTTCCCCCCACGGTGATTAAGTTGAATTTGTTGTACATGTTGTATAAATAAGAAAACTAATAAAACATAAATTAAAAAAAGAAAAAGAAAGTGTACATAAAAGGTAATTGCTGATTAACCTGTTGTAAAAGGAAGATTTCTGATAAAGTGAAAGCGATCGCTTTACTGGCAAAACCAGCAAAGTAGCTGCAATGTTTTCTTATTAATTACAATTTTAGAAGTTCAGTTTCAGAGTTGCTGCTCTATTCTCTATCAGGTGGTTGGTGATTGTTTGGCTGTTACTATTTAACTGCTGAAAGAAGGCGCTTCTAAAAGCAATCTTTGCTTTACTGTCACATTTTGGATTGCCGTACTCCAAAGCAGTGGCAGTCCTAGCCTGTCTGGTGCCCTTGGCAAACACTCACCACCACCCCCCTCCACACACACACACACACACACACACACACACACACACACACACACACACACACACACACACACCATATTAAAGATTGTACATCAACATAAAACTGTTGTCGCAACCATACTGAATTTCACCAGAGAAACACACACACACACATATGAAGAGAGAGAGAGTATGCATAGTATGCAAATGGCTACCAAACAGCCATCATAATTCGTCATACAATGAGAACAGGACAAATCAGCAATTGACAATGACTAATTAATATTAAAATCTGCAACATAATGTATTGTTTGGAGTTTAGTCTGTTACTGTTATCATGGTCCGGGTGTGTGCCAGTGTGTCTCCCTCCGAGCCGGCATCTCCACCCCTGGGAGGGGCCTCAGTGTTCTGCTGATTGCTCACACCTGTGGGTAATTTAGCCGGGGTCTCATAAGGCCAGCGCACTCAACCTCTCTTCGCCAGATTCTCAGCTAACCCTAGTTAGTGCAGGGCACCACCGTGATTTCGCACTCGCTTTGTGAATTACCTTGTCTCATCATGTGTTTCTCTCATAGCCACACCAAGCTGCCAAACACTAATCTCTGCCGAAGAGCTCCAACCCGGACGCTGGACCACCTGACAGTCCCACAGGCTGTTCACCCGAACCACCTGCCTGCCTCCACGCCAGGAATTTCGGACCACACACCCGGACCACTCACCCCTCCACGTCACCACCGACCGACTCTGACCCTTTCCCTGGACCCAGTGTGACTCTCCCTCCAGCCCAATCCCCGGAACTGCTGTTTCCACTGACCAAGACCAGATTGCTTACTTAGCCCAGGCTGCTTAAGACCCCTTTGATTCAGTTGTGGCACTTCGCACTTGTTAACCTCACTTTCCAGTTTATGAACACTTACTGAGTAAATAAACATCGTCTCTAAAACTACTTACGTGCTGTTCGGCGTCCTGCATTTGAGTCCTTTCCCCTTTGAGGCGGCCTCGGCCGTGACAACTGTTACTATTTTTACCATTTCTTCTCAGAGCAACTGCAACCCACATAATTTCCTAAGTATTCTGATTCTGATTGTGGAGGTCTAAGTGCTGTCTCCGTAAGTCTGCATTTAAGTCCTACCCTGCCTGCATTACACAGCCAGTTCATGACACCAACTCCTGGATAAACTCCCATTATTCACATTAACATGAAAACCATCAAAATATCATGTAATAATTGAAATCACTTGAAGTACTTACCTTGGCTCTTCACTGACGTCAGTGAACATATGCACAAAAACAGGATTTTGGTTATTGCATGCATGTTGTCTTTGTGCGTCTGATCCCTCAAAGAAAACTAAACACTGCAGACAGAGAAAAAAAAGGTTGTTCAGTGATTTACACAAGTCTGTTCCTGCCTCCAAAAACAATCTCAGGCTCACTGGAAACAGATATAAATACTGTGATCACATGCTGCCACTTTAAAGACACAGTGGGACCCTAACAAACTGTTATAAACACCATAATGCTTCCCTAATGTTATTACACATAACAAAGTCACACACTGCAAAAACTAGATAATTAGATAACTCAGTAGACAAATAGTAGATTTTTCAGGCTGTTATATAAATTATTATTATGAGGTCATGTCATGCCATTAAAAATACAATTCACCAGTTGGTGAAAACACAAATATTTATAAATGGCTAAATGTTGATTTGATTTTTTGTTCCCGTTAATCATCTGCAGGAATCAATAGAGCAAAGAACATTTTTAACCTTACCAAGGTTTGAGTTGGAATTTTTTTTTTTTAAAGTACAGCAGTCTGAATATAAATGAACAGTCTGAATTACACTTAGGTACAAACTGGGAAAAACTTGGATAATCTTGTAAGAAAGGAGAGAACTGCATTCGAAATCAACAGTGATGAACTCTGACCTCTTGCAAACTACTAAAACAAAATGTAGCTGTTGAGCAATGCAGGATTTGCCTTTGTTTCTTAATATGGCCTCACGCTATTTATTCTACTTCTTGTCAACATACTTTACAGAAAAAGTAAACAGAAAGTTCAAAAACATGTCCCTGCCAGCACCACTTTTTTCCAAGAAATGTAAGACAGAAAGTAGGCCAGTGCTCAATGTTTTCACTCTTTAACACGTGTTTTCCTGTGTTTGCTCCAGAAAACATTGGTTTGATTTTATGCATATGTAGGAAAGTATAAAAAAGTTGTTTGTCTATTAATTAATATATTAATTTATAGCATTCAAAGCAGGAAGAGACAGAGAGGACAAAGTAATGTTGAAATGATGTAGGCTTTTGAAAAATTAAAGAAAACTCAAGTAACTCTCGTGAATGAAATGTCCATACAGTTTTGTCCTTTCCTTCATCTTCAGTCATTTTGATTTGAATTGTAATGTAAATCTAACCTTTTCCAGCTTTTGTACTTAACAAGTTCCTTCTAAAGAAGAGATTAATGTCACATTTGGTTGGTCTAAAACATTTGTGATGGTAAATTGTGAATCATTTTCTAATTTTGAAGTTTTGCCATTGGACACGACTTGGTTATAACTCAAATATACATGTTCAGTTCAACCTAAACTCATACAAGATAAGAGGCCAGACTTGGAAACAACTGCACGTCACTAATGTTGTGTTGTGTCCCGAGGCAGTCAGTATACATGAGATTTGTTTTGTGTGTGTAATGACAGGAACAACTACAAACTCAATAAAGAGCCAAATGTTTTCTGTCTTTTATTGGAAATGAAATCAGAAGTAAAGAAGGAGTGAATACAGATTGTCAGCAAACATTTGTCTCTAGTGATCCACTCCATATTTGCAATTATGTTCAACCTAAAAACAGCAAAAATGGTCAAACTCACATCTCTTTCCATAACCATTTCCATTTACCCTTCAATTCATCTGATGTAAGAATTGTTGTATAGATTTAGTAATATCATGTCCCAGATTAGGAGCGCTTATTATGACTTCAGTATTATACTGTAATAAATTTTGCCAAAAATAGTTTTGAGATCAGAAATCATAATTAGAATTTGTAGTTTGTCTCATTTATTTTTCTAATGAATTTGAATGTAATGAATTTTTCACACAGGGCGGGGTAGGTTTGGATGGATTTTCCCTTAATAAAAAAAATGATAATTTAACAACTGTGTTTTGCATTTACTCCTGTTATATTTGTCTAATATTAAAATTTGTTTGATTGTCTGAAACATGTAAGTGTGACAAATATGCAAAAAATCAGGAAGGGACAAAAACTTTTTCACAGCACTATAAAGTTGAGAAAGAAAGAAGGGGGGGGTCCAAATTCAGGGGCTGCATCTTCCTGCGGACCTGGCCTTCGCGGTCTACGTGGGCTGGATCCTCTGACGGCCAGTTAGACCGGAAGTGAGCGGCTGTGAAATTGGATGGTCTAGCCTTCAGATTTGCGTCACCACCTGTCTCGGTGGAGTTCAGCTGTCTGCTCCTTACTTTTTAAAACATAACAGGACACTGGCGCAAATTCTCGATCATGTCACACTTCTGTTTAATCAGTTTTCCGTATGTCGTTTATTCAGCTGTAATCTCAGCCAAACCGATTTACTCACTAGCAAATAAAACATTGAAAAAAGCCAAACAATAACATTTTTAAGTTATCTAAGTGACCTATATATCATGTTTAACCTGAGTAGCGACAACCTGTTCTCACGTACTCTAGTGAACCGCCTAGCTATCGAGCTGGTGGGTAACAGACTTCTCCGAAAACGTCAGAGCTCTTTGCAAATATGTGATGTCTTAAAAAAACGAGCAAATATTTGAAGGTTACACAGCTACATTCTTGCCTGAAAATATCTTAAAAGTTTATTTTGTGACCCAGAAAGAGTAATAAGAGTAATATTAAAACTAAGTAGCAGCCGCCTATGGGCAGAAATCTGTGCCATCAGAAACAGAATTTGAATAAGTTAAATTTGAATTTGAATTGCTCGGATTGAATCTGAATTGTAACTTGAATAAAAGCTTTTAAAAACTGAATATGAATTAGCCTAATTTGAAATTCAATTTATTGGTTTGAAAATGATCATCACTAAATTGAAATAGAATTTTATATTTTGAAAATGAATTTATTTGCTTTGTAACCGTATTTTATCCTTTAAAAGTTTAGCTCTCGAATAAGTTCAGATTCACTTCTCACCATTCAGTTTCAGTTCTACAATTTAATTTCAGTTCCAAAATTCAGTTTTTTGGGACTTACATCCGGTTCTGGTTCAAGAGTAATCGAGCGCAGATTAATAGAACTACGTTTTACTAGCGGACCGAAAGTGTTACTGACGGGAATCTACAGCATCTTTAGCTGAATTAACACTTCAGAAGTCATTCGTCATGTCGAATGACCAGCGGATAAACTCTCAGGTTGGTAATAAATGTATTACATGTATAAGAACAAGCATCATGTTAACAAATGATAGCCGTAAGGTAACTTTTATGCTCATTGTAGCTGTTAGCTAAAGACGCCAATTTAGCGTAGTTTGCCCTGGATTCAGCTTTGACAAACAAATAGGATCGACTGTTTCTAGTAGAATTCCAAAGTTGTCATCTTGGACCCTGTCAGAGCCCTGTATGCTGTAGAGACCCCTATAGTAGGGAAACATGCAAAACGGTGTCCAAACCTTTGTATTTTAGCTTTATTTATGTCTTGCACAGCATCCCAACTCTTTAGCTAACTTAATAACTTTAGCTAAAGTGAATAGTTAGTGTAATTCATTAGTGCAGCATTACTGGATCACCTCTGTTTGAAGTGATATGATATGTGACTATCACTGTGTTTAACTATCATAATAATTCTTAGGGTACCGAGTGCATGCTTAATTCGTTGGGGTTTTTTTAAACATACTTCTCCATTGCTATGTTTGACAGGCTGAAGTTGTCGGGTCACCTCCTAAATCGATCATCTGTTACAGGTGTTTTGTGCCAGAAATGGAGTGTCCACTGAAGACTGAAGATACTGAATCTCTACGCCTTGCCATTGATCCCTCTCGTGCCTTCATCTAGACAAGTGACATTAACTTAACCACTCTCACATGCTCTGTACCTACATCACCTTCCCTGACAGTCGTAGCTTGGCTCATCTGAGGGTGAAATTATAAGAATGTGTTATTTTGCAAAGTGCTCTCTAGGGTTCCTAAATAAAATATGACATTGAGGTCATTTCTTTTGAATTAATCCCTTCTTCTGAAATATAAGAACCTCTCCTGGTTTTAATGGCACTTTGGATTTCCTTACTTTCTGTTCCACTCCCAACCCCAAATAGATGCTGACAAGCTGACACAGTAACATGGAAGAGGGAAAGAAGTTGGAAAGGACTACTACAAATAAACCTAATGCCTAACAATGTAAAATAAGAACAATAATAATAATAAAGATAAAAGATGAAGTAACAATTTTTTAGTTTCTTGTTTATTCCAAATGATCATCCAGATGTCTGTGACATGTGATGACAAACACCATAATGGAAGGCCTTTGTCATCACATGCTTAAACTCATCATATATTTTTGCATATGTTGAACAGGCAGTCAGACATGCTGTAACGGTGGGGTAGAAAACTGCAGAACACCATACGGCAGGGGTCTCAAATTCCAGTCCTTGAGGGCCACTGTCCTGCAACTTTTCCATGTGTCCCTGTTGCAACACACCTAGTAGGTCATTAGCAAGACTATAGAACTTGACTGCATGCTGAGTTGGCAATTCAGACATTTGATTCATGTTACAGCAGCTCATGAGTGAATGAACATGGTGCAATAAAAGTATTTTTTTTAGAAGTATATGTTTCCAAATACATACATTTACTTAAATTTCCTTGAGTAGGGTTAGGGGTTGCCACCTCAGCATGCAGTCAAGTTCTATACTCTTGCTAATGACCTACTAATTGTATTCAGGTGTGTTGCACCAGGGACACATGGAAAAGTTGCATGACACCGGCCCTCAAGGACTGGAGTTTGAGACCCCTGTCATACGGAATATGACAGGTGTGGTTGAACTGCATGAAGACTCCTAAGTTTCTCTTCTGGCAGGACAGGAATGTAGCCTTGTCCTGTGAGCCACCGTAAGGGTGTACTTGGAGTAGAACTGGACTGTCACCGGCCTCAGGCTCTTCACCTTTTCAAAGACAAAGCAGTCATTTAGATAAAATATTAGATATTGTTTACCTGAGGATCTGACACAGACTGATTCATGTTCTACACAGTTCTGACAAGTTCATAGAAATTTCTGTTCAATTAGAACCAAGTATTTGAGGTGAATTAACACTTCTGAATTGTTAATTCAGCTAAAGACGCTGTAGATTCCCGTCAGTAACACTTTCGGTCCGCTAGTAAAACGTAGTTCTATTAATCTGCGCTCGATTACTCTTGAACCGGATGTAAGTAAACTGAATTTTGGAACTGAAATTGAATTGTAGAACTGAAACTGAATGGTGAGAAGTGAATATGAAATTATTCGAGAGCTAAACTTTTAAAGGATAAAATACGGTTTCAAAGCAAATAAATTCATTTTCAAAATATAAAATTCAATTTCAATTTAGTGATGATCATTTTCAAACCAATAAATTGAATTTCAAATTAGGCTAATTCATATTCAGTTTTTAAAAGCTTTTATTCAAGTTACAATTCAGATTCAATCCGAGCAATTCAAATTCAAATTTAACTTATTCAAATTCAGTTTCTGATGGCACAGATTTCTGCCCATAGCCGCCATTGTTGGAAACTGGAGTAGGCTGGGCTGCGCAATGAATTCTGGGATATGGTGTAGTGATGTGTCGGTGGCGAACAAAATGGATAGACATGATCAGAGCATCAGGTTTACATGTAAAGTCAATGTAGAAGCACGATTGTGGGTCCCGCGAAAATTCAGAAGCAGATTTGCGTCGCAAAAACGCGTGAAACGCGCGTCAAAGCAGCGTGTCTGGCGCGTTTGAGTCGGGCCACCGTGGCTCAGGGGGTTGGGAATCGCATCTGTAACCGGAAGGTCGCCGGTTCGATCCCTGGGCTCTCTGTCCTGGTCGTTGTGTCCCTGGGCAAGACACTTTACCCTACTTGCCTACTGGTGTTGGCCAGAGGGGCCGATGGCGCGATATGGCAGCCTCGCTTCTGTCAGTCTGCCCCAGGGCAGCTGTGGCTACAACTGTAGCTTGCCTCCACCAGTGTGTGAATGTGAGAGTGAATGAATAGTGGTATTGTAAAGCGCTTTGGGTGCCTTGAAAAGCGCTATATAAATCCAATCCATTATTAAAAACGCGTGAAACGCGCGTCAAAGCAGCGTTTGACTCGTGAATAAAACCACACGCGTCAGTTATTGTGTTGCATTTTGTGCATACGCGCGTTTCGCGTCTACCGCTGGAAAAATATGAACTCCAGCGTCAATTCGCGCCGCGACAACCAATCAGGAGCCTGGTGACGTGGCTCTGACCTAAGTCAAAGGGGCAGATCCAGCCAAAGCCCTTCATACTTCATTCAATATGGAGGAAAGGCTAATCAACCGTAGCAAACCACCCAGAGCTGTACGACACCAGCTGCTTTCTTTACCGAGACAGGAATATAAAGGACCGAGCTTGGAGGAAGATATGTGAAGAGATCGGGCGAGCTGGTAAGTTCATTCATTTCTCTTTTGAAATTTTTGACTGACCCGGGGAAGCTGCCCAAAAGCTAGCAAGCCACCGCTATTTTCCCACTAACGTACAAATACCGTTCTGCTTTCATGCATGTTGTCATATAGGAATATATTTTATTGTTTATTAATAAACAGCACACAGTGGTCCCGGTGTTCATCCGTCACTGCTTCGCTTTTTCGCTGATTTTTTATTGCACCATACAGCATTGCATTCTGCAGCCTGATTGACAAATCTCCTCCGTGTGTGTCTCCTGCGCTTGCCAAATTTATCACGTTTGGCTTTGATAACCATCACGTCCAATAGAAAAAACAGCACAAAAACACCCATAACTATGACCTTCATTTGGAAATAGACACCTGCACCGGGAGGGAAAAAGGCCCACGAAAGTGGCAGGCAGATGAAGACAAAACGCGGCATAATAATACTTTTAGGTTTTGTAATCTACAAAGGTTTGCACTTTGAGAATCAACTTGTGAGAACTGTGACTAATGTTCATGTGAGTGGGGAAAAAAGTGAATAAAGTGCGTAGCCAGGGGCTAGTTATTCTGAGAACCCCTGCTGCAATAAAGGAGGGACCCCTGTATATACTTTCTCTGATTATTGTTTAAAACCTGTTAACATTTATTATTGTCTTGATAGAACCAACTGAATCTGCAGCAGAGCATCCCCTGTTGCTTCTCCTGGCTCCCCGGTCCCTGATCCCTCCGCTCCTGCTGCTGCACCCACAGGTATGCAATTGTAGCATCAGATGTACAGCAAGCACTGATAGCTTTTTACTCGCTTGGATTCCCTTATGATCACCTTTACTAAATATCTACAACCAATCTGATTATATCCTGTTTTGTTGTTTTTTTTTTTCCAATGTTGAAAATGAAAATCTAGTAGCAGCCTTCTCATTTCTTTGTGTTTTACAGGCCCACAGAGGAGGACAGCTCCGAGGCAGATGAGGGACGGGTCCCAGGACGGTCCATCGGCGGTGGAGCTGGCCATTCTGGAGTCCCTGAAGAGGCCACACCAGTCTCCAACGGAGCATTTCCTCCTCAGCCTTGTTCCTGCTCTGGAGAGCAGCTGGGTCCTTTTTATTCCTGTCTCTCTGTAAATACTTATATTTTATATATTTATGTTTAATGTTTTTCTGTTTGTAAATTTTAATAATTATTTCAAATAAATTTTTATAATGACTAATGTCTCAGTTCTACTACACAGCAAACGTTGGCACACGACTTGACACATGTAGAATTTATTTCATATTATACTAATGACAAAACATACTAATACAGTGGGATGCAAAAGTTTGGGCAACATTGTTAATAGCCATTATTTTCCTGTATAAATCGTTGGTTGTTACAATAAAAAATGTCAGTTAAATATACCATATAAGAGACACACAGTGATATTTGAGAAGTGAAAAGAAGTTTACTGGATTTACAGAAAGTGTGCAATAATTGTTTAAACAAAATCAAGCAGGTGCATAAATTTGGGCATCACAAAAAAAAGAAATAAATATTTAGTGTATATCAATGTGTGTGTCTCCTATGTGATTTTCCAGCACGTCCAGCCTTTGTCTGGACGTGCTTCCCATCCAGAGCTCCACAGCAGAGAGGGAAATTCCAGCGCTCTTGGAATCCCTCTGTGATGGACCGCCAGTCTGCAGCTGAAGGCAAAGCCATGAAATCATCCACTAGACAGTCCCAGATGGCCGTCGCTACCTGGGGGGTGATCTGGCACACCGTGGACACACCAACTCTAAAACTAAACGCGATGGCCCTGAAGGAGTCCCCGGTGACAAGGAACCTGGACAAAATTGTTCAAAATTTGTATTATGTGTGCTGCAGTTACAAAATACATTATTCAAATTCCAAAACACTTTTGTGATGTCAGATTTAAATTACAAAACATAAATCTTACATAAAACATTTTGTAATTATAAGGATAATTACATGATATATATTAGATATAATATAAAACAGTCAGTTGTGTTTTGTTTTAACTTTACTATATCATAATTTGATTGGCAGCAACTTTTACCAATCACTCATAATTCCTAGACATGTCAATCAGGTAGGAATGAAGTAAGACATTAATAGAAATAAAGAGTTGTATGCTGACATGTAGCCCTTTCCTTCCTTAAATCATTGTATATATTTTTGAAAAATTAAACTGTGATAAGACATCGCATATCAAGATAGAATATGCTAGATAGAACCATATAAATAAAGGTGAACCAAACTGTTCACAATTTTATCTAGCTCTCAGTTTTAAAAAGGCTGGTGACCCCTGTTATAGAGTCTGACAGCTTCGAGGATTATATACAAATATTCAACTATACCAGAATTAAACCAGGTCTAAATAAAAAAAGGAGTGAGTATCACAACAAAGATTAACCCACAGTGGTCCTCATACCACATAAGACACCACAGCCATGCCATCATTGCAAACACTGATAACAGCATAAATCGAATTAAATCGGGACTTGATGAGACCTTTCGAGTATCATCAGAAATATTATACAGTCGTCTCCATACCAAAGTTTGCTATCAGTAAACAACGTAGGCATTCACTGATAGCATACACTGATTTGACACCACAGCCAAGCTATCATTGCTAACACTGATAACAGCATAAATCGAATTAAATCGAGACTTGATGAGACCTTTCGAGTATCATCAGAAATATTATACAGTCGTCTCCATACTGAATGACTGAATGACTACAGACCTGTCGCCTTGACGTCTGTGGTCATGAAATCCTTCGAACGACTGGTGTTAGCCCATCTGAAAGACATTACAGGCCGCCAGCTGGACCCTCTGCAGTTTGCCTACCGGGCAAACAGGTCGGTGGATGATGCAGTGAACATGGGGCTGCATTACATCCTGCAACACCTTGACCGCCCGGGAACTTATGCCAGGGTCCTGTTTGTGGACTTTAGTTCGGCTTTTAACACCATTGTGCCTGAACTTCTTTCCTCCAAACTCTCCCAGCTCAGCGTGTCACCAGCTACCTGTCAGTGGATCACCAGCTTCCTGACAGACAGAAAGCAACAAGTGAGGCTGGGGGAGATCACCTCTGAAACCCGGTCCCTCAGTATTGGTGCCCCTCAAGGATGTGTCCTCTCACCACTACTGTTCTCCCTCTACACTAATGACTGCACCTCCAAGAACTCGGCTGTCAAACTCCTAAAGTTTGCAGATGACACCACTGTCATTGGCCTCATTCAAGATGGTGATGAGTCTGAATACCGGCAGGAAGTTGAGCGGCTGGTACTCTGGTGCAGTCAGCACAATCTGGAGCTGAACACTCTTAAGACTGTAGAGATGACAGTGGACTTCAGGAGACATCCCTCAACTCTGCTCCCCCTCACCATATCAGACAGCCCTGTGTCAACTGTGAAGACCTTCAAGTTCCTGGGTACAACCATCTCCCAGGACCTGAAGTGGGAGACCAACATCAACTCCATCCTCAGAAAGACCCAGCAGAGGATGTACTTCCTGAGACACCTGGGGAAGTACAGTCTTCCACAGGAGCTGCTGATCCAGTTCTACACTGCGGTCATTGAGTCTGTCCTGTGCTCCTCCATCACAGTCTGGTATGGAGCAGCCACTAAACAGGACAGGAGCAGATTGCAGCAGACTGTACGGGCAGCAGAAAGGATCATCGGCACCCCCCTGCCCTCTATCCAGGATCTGTACCTATCAAGAACCAGGAAACGGGCAGGGAAAATCATCACAGACCCCTCACACCCTGGACACAGACTTTTTGATCTGCTGCCCTCTGGCAGACGGTACAGAAGCCCGCAGACCAGGACCACCCGACACAGGAACAGTTTCTTTCCCCTCGCCATCTCCCTTCTTAACAGTTGACCTGTCACACTGCTCCCACTGCCAGACTGCAGCTGCACCTTATGTACATTTTGTAGTATTCATTCCACCTCATTCATTTCTGTATTTTATGTATATAAGTTTAGATTCGTTATTTATAGTTGGTTTACACAGCTTCGTGTATGTATGTGTAATGTGTATATATAGACACGTGTGTGTGTGTGTGTGTTCTTGTCTAGCTATCTTTGTGAGGACCGAAATCTGCATTCTGCTGTACTTGTGAGAACCAACAGTCACTTGTGAGGACACACTCGCCGGTCCTCACAAGTTTGAAGGCCTTTTTGAGGCTCAAAATGTGGTTTTAGTGTCAGGGTTACAATTAGGTTATGGTTAGGTTTAGGGTAAGGGTCAGGGTTAGGCATTCATTTTTAATGGTTAGGGTTAGGGTAAAGGGCTAGGGAAACCATTATGTCAATGAAGGTCCTCACTAAGATAGTTGAACGGGGTTTTGTTTGTGTGTGTGTGATTTACATTGCCGTGCTTGAGAGCCACCATCTACCGGAACCAAATTCCCTGTATGTGTCTGCACATATACTTGACCAATAAACACGATTCTGATTCTGATACCACAGTTTGCTATCAGTAAACAACAATGGCATTCACTGATAGCGTAGCACATCCATGTTAGCAGTGTATGAACGGATAGCTTAGCATATATTAGCACAGGAATCAATAAACGACTACGTATTAAACACTTTTACTAACATGAGCCTTGCGCCGTCATTTGTGAGCCGCGGTCAAGCCAGCCGCCTCCTATCCGACGCATAAATTTCCTTGCGCTTTTACACCAGTCTTTACGGTAGCGCCTACCCGCGCACACATGCGCGCGCGAACAGGCACAGACACACGCCCGCACACAAATTACAATGGAACAGCCCAATACAGCCATCGTGACAATCTGGTTGCATATTCAAAAATTCATTAAAAATCATTCCTAAAAGTTGATGCTTTCAACACAATCCTCTTCTGGGACACCTACTTTACCTGTGGGCCAGGTTTTACCCAGATTTACTGTAATATTACTCAGAAATCACAGTAAACTCATATTCAGTTCAATACAGTCAATACACTACAATTATGTCTATTTCAAAAATTCATTAAAAATCATCCTGAATAGTTGAGGTCCAACTTTCAACACATCCCTCCTCTCGGACACCTACTGTACCTGTGTGCCAAGTTTCATCCAGATTTACTGTAAAATTCCTCAGAAATGAAAGGAAACTTATATTCAACGCAATACAGCCAATATACTACAATTATGGAAATTTCAAAGATTCATTAAAAATCATCCTTAGTAGTTTTTTTTTTTTGTTTTTTTTTGCCTGTCCCGTTTGGCTCTTTTGCCATCAGAATTGTTGTCTAAAGGCAAAGAAAGATGCCCAACGGATTTACTTTACCAAATTGACCATCCCAGCCTTGCCATAATGGTCCATTTGATTCACCTTTTATTGTTTATTTTATTTTCACTTGCTGAATACGGGACAGACTTGACTGGAGGAAAGAAGGGGAGAAAGAAAGAGGGAAAGAGAAACAGCTGAGAAGAGGACAGGGGAGAAGGGCAAAAAACAAAAACCAACAGAATGGGCAGAAAAAAAAAATGCATCTATCGATCACCTGGATCACCTGTTGAGAAAGAAAAAAGAAAACAAGCAGAAGAAAACAAGAGTAATATAATAAACAACATCACAATGATATATGGGAATATGACAGTAAATACTAAATATTAAACATTATTGTGCAGCACATAAGATCAGCAGAACACAGTGTGCTTTGAGGTAGGAGCCAAAAGGGGTGTAGTTTGTGGGTGTGATCACCCATGTGTACACCTGTGAGCATGAACGCGCTTGTTTTTAAAAGGTTCCTTCGTGTAATAATCTGCTAGAGGGTGTGGGGGAGCCACTGCCCCGTCCTCCAGGGCATGAAGCAGGTATGGAGGAGATCAAAACTCCAGACATCCAGAGGCCCCCAGAACACAAGAGACCAAGGAAGAGGGGCAGAGGGGCAGCCGCGCCACTGTCCCAGAAAGAGCTGAGGAGAGTCCCAGATGAGGGCTCACCCAGCAGCCGCGGAGCAGAAGCCAGGGGGGGTTGCAGTGACGCGCCCGTGAGCTCCGCCGGCAGCCAGCTGTGCCTGAGTGACCGAGCCCCAGGCCGAGAGGTCGGGGGCACCCCACCTCCGAAGTGGCCCGAGCGAGCCCCAGGCTCCATAAGCGGCCGCCAAGGAGTGAGCCGGTGTGTACCTGGACGCCCATCCCCAGACACAAAGAACCACCAACGCACCGATGTCTGAGGGAGTCCGCCACTGGCAGGGGAAGTGGTGGGGGGGGAGATAGGCCTCCAAACCGTGGAGGGCCTGAGATGTCCCCAGAGAGGTGGCGTCTGATACCCAACCTGACATATAGACACAGACATACAGGCACACACAGACACAAACATCCATTCCCACCCTCCTGCTCTCATATACACTTACTCCACACTCAACCAACGTGGAGACGGACATAAAGAGACGCTGTACACACGATCACACTCCCCAAGCGTACTCTACGAACCGGGTCTAGGTACCCTTGCCCCTGGAGGGGGGGACTGCACCCAGACCCAGGTGGTGTTACCCTTTTCCCTGCGGTGGGGAGAGGCAGACCGCCCCGACTCCGCAGCAGCAGGGAGGCCCCACACTCCAGACCGCAGTCGGACGGCCAACTCCTCCTCCTAGCCCCCCCGCTCCAGCAGGCCGCAGAGAACGGGGGTGAGAGAAGACTCCAAACCTCCCTCCACCCGCTCATTGTAATGTTGATGCATGTGTGTTCTAAGGTGCATTTAAAACCCAGGAGGGCATGGAGCTACCTGCCAGAGAGCAGCAGGTAAGCGCATAGTCCCTCCTGCTAGCCCTCAATGTCTACGTGTATTTAAAATTGAGAGGTGGGCAACGACGCCAGGGGTGAGGTATACACCCTGATGGTAATTTGGATTCCGTGTATCGTGCCCATCCCCAAGATCCTATATGTATGTGTAATGAGGGTGTGAGTAATGGGAATGTCTAAGTTGTGGGATAAAATTGAGGCAGAGGCAGCCGGAAGGGGACAAAGGGGGGGGGGGGGGGGGTAGCCTCCTCTGCACCCTGGTGACATACCCCTACTCCAAGGCCCTGCATGTGTGGGTGGTTGTGGTGGAGCGGGAGGCAGCTGGAGATGGGGAGGGAAGGAAGGGAGGGGCAAGTGACCCCTCCCTGGGGCCAGCTCCCCTGCTGACCCCAGTAGGCACCCCCATACTCCACGACCCGCCAGGGAAAGGGGGCCCAGGCCCATCCAGACCGGGGCCCAGTGCAGCAGCACCGCCCGGCCCCACAGAGCCCGGGACAGTCCACCCAACCCCACCACAGAGAAAACTGCACCCACCCCACCATCCACTCATCTTCCAGACTACATAAGACAATAGACGCCCAGGCTGAGATCTTCCTCCACCTCTCCTTAGTAGTTGAGGTCCTTGGCACACAGGTACAGTAGGTGTCCCAGAGAAGGAATGTGTTGAAAGTTGGACCTCAACTACTAAGGATGATTTTGAATGAATTTTTGAAATTTCCATAATTCTATTGTATTGGCTGTATTGCGTTGAATATAAATTTCCTTTAATTTCTGACGAATTCTACAGTAAATCTGGATGAAACTTGGCACACAGGTACAGTAGGTGTCCCAGAGGAGGGATGTGTTGAAAGTTGGACCTCAACTACTAAGGATGATTTTGAATGAATTTTTGAAATTTCCATAATTGTAGTATATTGGCTGTATTGAATGGCATATAAATGTCCTTTAATTTCTGAGGAATTTTACAGTAAATCTGGATGAAACTTGGCACACAGGTACAGTAGGTGTCCGAGAGGAGGGATGTGTTGAAAGTCGGACCTCAACTACTAAGGATGATTTTGAATGAATTTTTGAAATTTCCATAATTGTATTGATTGTATTGGGCTGTTCCATTGTAATTTGTGTGTGCGCGTGCGCGTGTTACTGTTCGCGCGCGCGCACGTGTGCACGGGTCTAGGCTTTCAATCAGGATATAAAGCGAAAAGGCGCTACCGTAAAGACTGGTGTAAAAGCGCAAGGAAATTTATGCGGCGGAGAAGAAGCGGCTGGCTTGACCGCGGCTCACAAATGATGGCTCACTTTACCGCGGTTTGCGCTTGCGTTGAGCAGGGAGGGGGGCGGCGGTAGTTACACTGGCAGTAGCAGAGGAACAGAGTGGGAGGGAAAGAGAGAGAAAGAGAGCCAACAAGAGACAACATCATCACATTAGAAAGTTATAGTAATCATCATGTGACACCTGATTGTTAAAATGGAAATAATTAGTTGACTCCTTTGAATCTCTATGTTAATAGTTTGGCTCTGTGACCTCAACTTACCTGTTTGTTCTTCTCTGCTCATAAAATCTGGACCCACTGACAGAAAGAGAATTCCAGTCCAGTCCACATAAGCGGCACCTCAATCACACCTCGCCGGCTTAAAGTCTGTACTGGGTCCTGCTGTAGCTGTTGTGAATGTGTCTGGCTGGCAGCTATTGTAAGAACAGTAACCAAGAAATAAAGTGTGTTTGGGTGTGACAATGTGGTTAGGTCTGCCACGCTTCTGTGACACTGACATGTTTAACAACACCTCTCTATAAATTATAAAATATTTAAGTAAGTTTGAACTAGAAAATAATTTGCAGACTTTAGATTCTGTTTGGCGTTTATTGGTAAGTTTTTGATGTGGAGTTAGTGGTATTCCAGTACTTACGGCCAGATTTTTTTTGGAACTGAATATTGTCAAATATAATGTTGGGTTATAATATTATTTTATGCCTAATTAAAGATTGTGAATTATTATGTAGTTTTAGTTTGCATTATTTTCCTGAATTAGAAGAAGCTGATAACTATTGCATTTGTTAGACTGATTTGCATTACATTAGACTGCTGATTTATTGTGAATGAATGATGTTGTTTTATGATGCATTATACTGCTAAGTTATAAGAAATACTGTTCGCAGAAAGTCATCGTCTTATTTGTCTGATTAGAAGAGAACAGAACATACTGGAGCTTTTTGCTCCATCTCAGCAAGAGCAGATAAACAGGGAGCCAAGGTCGTAGCTTAGGCGCCGTGAGAGAAGGAATTTGAATGTTTAGGCTTTTATGATAAGGTGGGAGGACCAGAAGCTATAAGAGTTTGAGCAATGCTCCACCATTTTGAGATCTGAGGCTGTCTGCATACAGTGTCCATCTCCCACGCGTGTGATCATTAAAATCATTGTTTGACTGAACCCGACCGGACCAGTGTTGTTCTTTTGGTTTTTCATCTTGTCTCCATCCCCAATATTTTGAACTCGTAACAATATGATAACTGTTTATTCTTAATTTAATTTAATACAAATGTTATGTTTAATCAAACATAAATTAACCCCATAAATAAATGCAAGCTGGAGGCTAAAAACAAAAATTGAGGCCCATCTTTAAAAGTTTATTTTTTCTGTTTCTGCTCAGGGCTTTTAGTTATGTGCTGTTAATAAAAAGTTGGTCATAAAATGACACTATCTCATCTCAGTGTAGTCTTTAGGGACTATTGACATGAAATACAAATGCTCTTAAAGTGAAGTACTATTTATCGGTCATCGCATGATATGTTGTTGTGTTGGGTCTGCCACTTGTACAACAAGAACAACAACAAACTGTATTTAAATAGCACATTTAAAACCAGTGGTGTACCAAAGTGCTTAACATACAAGAGGGTAAGATGAAGTAACAGGGAGGATGAAGGCTATGGCAAAGTACCACCATGCAAGCATGTTAAATGGAATTAAAAACACAGAAGCAAAAGAAATGCATATAAAAGCATAAGAGACAGGTGCAGCAGAGGAGAAACACGGGCCAAAATTGATCGAGAAAGACCTATTAGAAAGATATGACTTAAACCAATCTGTAGGTGTGCTGTTTTTGCAAATGCTCGTATGGGTTGTATTTGAGTGTAGGAACAAATCCTCAGTTGGACTGGACGAATTGTTAAATTCAAAATTCCTGAAATGAGTTTTTCTTCTAGAGCACCAACGAATAACGGACAACAGATTGCATTATTGAGGGAAGTACATGTCAGGTTTTATTGTCTCAATGATTATACATGCAATGAAAGAGAAAAGTCTTAGCAACTACAGAAAGAACAACAGGTTTTATGATTAAACAAACATCAGTCAAGTACAACTTTTATGCAGAGCATTTGATAACTTTTTCAGCCAGAAGAGGCTGCAGAAATATTTCTCAGTGTTATTGCAACTTCATCCACAGAGGAAAGATTTTCTTCGCTGAAATATGTGTGGGAAGCAGATTTGTTATCAAACACCATCACAATGTAGGAAACCTTTGGAAATGTATTCAAAATTGTCAACTGCTCCCAGAAACTGTCTTACGCTTCTAGTGTCCTTGCTTAACTAGAAATTCACAAATGTGAAGCTAACAAGATCCTACCTGTCTTGGTCTCGTCAGTATTCAACATTCAGTTGCTTGGCAACCTTTATTAAATAATAAAGCCAAATTCTGTATATTTGTTCTGTATTTGTGGTAGAAGATTTATGCGAGATTGATTTCCCTGAGAAAACACATAGAAGCAGAAAACAGACTCAGTCAGCATTTATTACGTTTTATTGAAATGACCACATACAGCACTGGTACTTCACTGGTCTATGTCTTTAATCTGCTCTTCAATTATTGACACATTGGTGTACTCGTGTTTATCTAGTCTTGTACACAAAAGCGTTACTGGCAAGTCGGCAAATGTACCACACCATGTTCACACTTCTGACGCATTCCCAGTGTCCCAACGGGTCTTCCTCTGGTACACGTAAACTCGATTTCATCATCATGTTCTGTATACAGTTTATCATCTCTTGAAAATCTGAACCGAATATTATGTCTGTTCATGTCGTCTCTATTCACAGTGCAGGCTTCTGTAAGACATAAAAGATAAACAGTCTTTTAATGTTAGTAAAATACATGAATGTACAGAATATTGTGTTCTGTAAAGGACTCTGTGGCTACAAAAAAATTTGATTTTCTCCTGCCTAATTCTAAATTGTGGTCAAACACTGGAATGGTACACAGATGATCTACTGTTGCTGTTGCTCTTGTGGGGTGATTACATTCACTGTTAATTTTATGTAATATTTCTGTGACTATTTTACATGCTGAAGTCCTGTCCATCCCAGCCTGACTCCTCTCAGCCTCACTACAGTACTAGACACTTTAATACCCACCTGCACAATGTACATTTTTCAGATGTTTCAATTTGAAATTTCCAGATTGTCTTATTTTATTTAATTCACTTTTATGGTTATATGTATATATGTTCTCTCTTTTTGCATGTACATAATCTTCTCTCTCTCTTTTTACACAGTCGAGAAGTGCGTCAGGATACATTTCACTGCGTGTTGTACTCGTATAACTATGCATGCGACAAATAAGGAATCTTGAATCTTGGAAGTCACATTTCAATGTAAACCTACTCATTTATTTTACTCATTCTCCAAATAAGTAAATTAGTTTCTGTTATTTCTTTTAGATAAACATACAGAATTTCAGGAATCTGGATCACTTGTTGATTTTAAATTGTGATTTGATTTCATATCTTGCTGCTAGAATTAACTTTATTATTATTTATTTATTGTTATTTATTGCTGTCAGTTTGAAGTGAGCTTTGTCCCAAAGGTTTTGAATTGCAGTTCATCGGTCAAATGTGATATAATAACCTTCAACAGAAATGATGATTTGTTTTTCAGACTAAATATTCATTTAAGTCAATATGCTGTTATTATATCTCTAGACTGCACACTTTGTTAAATGAAGAATTAATAATTAATCAGAATTCCTGCTTGCACCTTTCACTCCAATACTCAACACAGTTCTGAGGTTTGAACCACACACAGTATCATAAATACTTCAGTCATGCTCTTTGAACTTTGAAAAACTACCTAAAAAATCTCCATATATACAGCTTCACCAAATGCAACAACTACATGTTTTTTACTAGATTATTACTAGAATCAGCAGCTGGGATGTTAACAGGTTTTTGAGGGAGACAGCTCATTCACTGGTTCCAGCGTCCATTCACCAGCTGCTTTTTATATTAGAACTGATTTGAAAACTTTATTATTTACTAAATATATCCATAATTTGAGTCTTAGAAACATTTCAGACCCACTGACCTTACTGGCCTAAAAACCCAGATAAAAAAATTACAGCAGGGCCCTGTACCACAATTCAACGTCATCATGACTATTGTTTAGAATTACCTGAAGTCAACAGAAGAAACAATTAAAGAATTTCTTACTTGATGCTCATCTCATCAAACAAAAGATTTTTTTCAGTAAACCTCAGACCCTACTAACCACACAGTGAGAAATGATTTTGTACCTGGTGATTTCTTATGTCAAACACAACATGCCTCAAAGCGTTTTATCCCCCCAATACCTAGTGTATCATATTTGATAGATACAGCCTTTGGGAGTTTTTGATCTATGACATTAAGTTCTCAAAAATCCAGTCTTGCTTTTTTTGGACAAATTTCCAAAATTCAGCTTAACAGTAAAGGGTTCTGGACTTTCTGTCACAAATGAATGTTTTTGTCTGTATTTTAAATGTTTTCAGTGTACACCACCACAGTGGATTTTAAACTGAACAGTCAAGATGTGTCATGTCTGTGTGTAGGCAGGCAGGAAGAGAGGACCCAAAATGCAGGACTCACTGAGGCGGAAGTAACTCAAAACACACAGCTTTATTGCTGGTAAGAAGCAGAACAGAAAAACACTAACTCAACTGGAAGAACAGAATAACTAGGCAGGTAGGCTGGCTGGCAAACGGAACACACAGAGGAAGCGAGGGTGAACAGACATTAACGACGCGACACCGAGTAGGGGAAGACACAGACACTAAATACAAGAGGTGAACGGAACGAAGAGGAAACAGCTGGGAGACACGGCTGACGCTGATTACACTGACGAGACAGGGAGAGCACAAAGCTGAACGCACTGACATAGGACACAGACCTACAAAATAAAACAGGAAGCACACGACAGACAGAGACACAGACTCGTAAACAGGCATAATGACGTCATGGGCAAACAGAGGGACATACGGGCAGAGAAGACTAAGCACAGGCAACCTAAACCAAACATGAGGGCAAGATAACAAAACCTAAACCAGAAATAATCATCATCGTCATCATCATTGGATAACTAAAGAATCAGAATATAATTATAATCAAAACGGTATCACCAGAGAATAAGAACTACTCCATAATACAAAAATAAACCAAAACATAAGAAACTCAAAATACTGGGTCGAACCGACCCAGGACCGTGACAAGATGTTTATTGAAGGGCTTCAACAAAGTAATGCATTCGCTGTTTGTGAGTAACATATTTAATTT
Organism: Maylandia zebra; assembly: GCF_041146795.1. Classification (NCBI taxonomy): domain Eukaryota; kingdom Metazoa; phylum Chordata; class Actinopteri; order Cichliformes; family Cichlidae; genus Maylandia; species Maylandia zebra. The sequence continues at coordinate 9,887,713 of NC_135183.1, forward strand.
CATATTTTATACATAGTTTCTCATCTTGAGAGGCTCACAAGCAGTTGTGTATATTTTTGTAAATATCGATCACACCTCTGGAATTAAACAAAATTAAAAAACAAAAACCAAAATGACTTTTTACGTTTCTCTTCACAGAATGTAACATGAAAAATATAAAGAAAACTTTTACTTACGGAGGCATCTAATCTCTCCAGTCCATTCACCATCATTACATGTTTTGAACGGTCCACCCTTCATGACGTAATAACGCTGACAGATATATTCAACCTTTTCATTATGTTGGTACAGATGTTTAGTACTTGTTTTGGTGTCTCCATCTGAAAGAGGTGGTGGCCTCCCACAACCCTGGGCACCTGCAAAAGTGTGAGCAATGGAGAAAAAAAAAGTTTAGACAACATTTAGTCACAATAATTTTTTAGTCACGTTTTTATGTTCATATACCGTCACATATTATTTTACATTTCAGGTGAAGTTTTCATCATGCAATCCGAGTGCAGATCACAGCCTTTAAGACTGCTTTGTCATCCTATATATGTAGTTCTGTTATGCTTAGAAAGCGGTCAGCACTCTTTGTAACTAATGATAAACTGTGTTGTACTGGTATCAAACTCATGTTGCTGTTGAAATGATCTGCTTCTTTGATATATTCATCTACTGCCCTCTCCCACATCTTACAGATCCTATCCTTTTAATTGTTTTAATCATTTTATTGTGAAAAAACAATTTATTTTTTTTTTAAAGTTCAAACTCTTCTATGGTTCGTGTGTGCTCATCAGGTTCTCACATTTCCTCTGACATGTCCATAGCATGTTGTATTTCCCTGTTCCTCCATGTAACCCATGTTAACTGGTGATGAAATGTGTGATGTCTGTGGCTATGATAGAGGGCCACTTAAAAACACTGAAATCGTGAAAAGGCAAACCTGACATTAAATCTCTCAAAGTGTGACTCAAAGACTGCAATAGTGTATCTAGGAGAAGTAGTGGGTGGTGAACAAGTGAAACCCATCCACTTAAGAACTGAAGCCATTGTGATGTTCTCAGAGCTGCAGCACAGTTTGGGGATGGTGGGTTATTACAGAGGTTTCTAAAAAAACGAATTCTTCTTGTTCGTATTAATATTATTATTTAATGATATAACTGCAACTAACCCTGAAGTCTACATTGTGGTGTGTTCAGGTATAATCTTAAATGCACCACATTTCAAACAGTTTTGAGCTACTGTCTGTGTTAGTGAAAACAACTTTTCAGCGTCACACTTAACCAACTTCTCAGATTTAATAAACTTGTCAAACTGGTTCCAGCGGCCCTCCACTGGCTGTTTGTTTACTTAGAACATATTTAAAAACTTTGTGTGCAACAAAAGGGAAATGTAACTCACGGCGGCATCTCATCTCTCCAACCCAATCACCATCGACACAGGTTTTGAACGGCCCACCCTCCATGCCGTAGTCTCTGTCACACACATATTCGACCTTTTCATTGTGTCTGTACGTGTTTCCAGTCGCTGTTTTGGTCTGTCCACCTGAAAGACGTGGTGGCGTCCTACATTGCTTGGCAGCTAAAAATTGTGGGCAATAACAGAGGAAAAACCAACATTAGATAATATTTTGTCACAATAATCACATTTTCACTCTGACCTGCTGTCATGCATCATTTTTCATTTGAAGTGAAATATTTGTCATACACCCTGTGCATCACTCTCCTTTACCTTAACACTGTGTGGCCATGTGTGACAAAGAATTAACCAGAAACAATGTTCACACAAACTAATTAGCACAAGAGCAGATCAGGCAGAGGACATTTTACTGATAACCTGAAATGTGTTTTTGCCTCAAAACAAACTATTAATTTCTGGTTTAAAGTGTGTGTAACTTACACTCATTCACACGACACCCCAAGAAATACCAAAAACAGCAATAGCAATCTTTTTCCATCCTTTGTACTGATAAACAGTAAGATCACAAGAGGACAAGTGTTGTACCTTCACATGTGGGACGAGGATTGCTCCACTGTCCATTTTCCAAACATTCAAGCGTTGCATTCCCTTTGATGATGTGATTACTGTTTTCACAAGCAAATGTTAGATGTTGTCCTTTTTTCATTTGATCGTCTGTTACATCTGTGGTGATTGTTAGACCTGCTGGTGTTTCAGGGACTCTACATTTCTCTGTTTTGAAAAAGAGAATCTGTTTTATTGTGAGGTTTACATTATAAACATGAAACCAAATCAGATTCAAAGTAATAAGACACTTTCTCACTACATTTTCAAACTAAGCAAGTTTTTCTTTAAATATTTATTATTAATAGGCATTCAGTTTCTCATTGCTGTAATTAAGAAGTAATAAATGTCCAGTCTTTTAAGAAGTCAGAAAAGAATGGCAATTCTACCCTTAACCAAGTGTAGAGAAAAAAAGATGAATAAAGATGAAATATGTCAGCAGGCAGAATGACAGCCAGCAGTGTTTTTAACTTGACTCCAGTTTTAAATCTTATTCACAGCAATAGTTTATTTTGATGTACTATAGTGAGCTCTTTTCTTCATAGGTATTGTTTAGCTGAGTTGACGAATAACTGTTCAATTGCTGGGAAGTATATGTTAACACACACTGAATGATCCAGATGAACAAACTACCAAAACATCTGTGTTTATAGCAGTGCTAATGATTGCTGACGATCTGTTTAATGTAGTGAATTTAATTAGCAGCACCTGGCAGAAAAATACAACCTTAATTCCTATAAAAGTTCTTCACACTTGAGTCTTCTAATGTGGACAATAGTTGCCCATTATTTCCTTTAAGCAGGGCAGACTGATCAACAGTGAATGAAATGATATCTCGGCAGAGAAAATTCCCTATTGTTGACAGATATTGATAACCACAGCTATCAGTCATTGGATATCATTCGAAACTGAATAGTTTTGAACAAAAACCCGATATTCTAATTTCATTCTAGTTTCAGTGTGCATTTTTGCCTTAGACAACTAAGCTTTCAAATCCCCTTGTTAATTTTAGATTAAAATGGTATCAAGCTTCAATCATTTACATTAAACCTCAACAAATCTCCTTTAGCTACAGCATAACAGGGAGAACAAAACTAGCAAATATATATTTTAAACTGGCACCTTAAACTGGTGGGTACTTAAGGGACTGAACATTTCTGTGTTTTGAAGAAGAGAATCTGTTTTACTATGAGATTTACAGTATGAACAAGAAACCAAATGTGATGCAAATATCTGAATAAATCAGCATTACATTTTCAATATATAAAAAAAACTTGAAAGTAAAAGATTTCAGTATAAAAAATACGTTCATGAAGAGACATTTTCCAAATAGACAGGTGTCTCTTTCTTAAAATGATTAGGAAAGATTAAAAAGATGAAAACTGGAAAATGTATCCAGTTCAGTAATATTTATGTGATGCTAGTTCACAACAGCCGTTATCTCAAGAACCTACAATATTAGACATAAACAGCAGATCAAAAATATAGGATTAGGATTAGAATACTTCCTATGATGACTTTGACCTTACAGGGTTCATCAGGATCATTATATTAATGATTTATGTGATACAAGGGCAACAACACAACTGCTACAGAATGCTGATGTTTTCCTGCAATACAAAATTGCTCCTAACAGCAACTTAAAACAGAAACCCTTATCATAGTCACAGCTCATTTCTGTTACCTCACGTCATTGTGGTAATAAAAGTACACATACCAGAGCAAGAAGGAAAGGGGGAATTCCATTGTCCATTTTCTAAACACTCAATTTCTGTAGACCCAATTAGTACACGTGTATTGCTGCAAAGAAAACGCAATTTATGTCCAGTCGCCATTATTTCATTTGATGGTGGTAATCCAGCTACGTAGAGATGAGGATCCATAACACCGATTTTACAAGATCGATCTGAAAAAAGCAAAATATGTAGAATATATGTGAGTTTATGTAACAAAGCTGCAAAGAGCAAGCAAGAGAGTAGTTGGTTTTAGTGAACACCAGAAGAGCGGAAAAAATCATGAAATCTTATTGGATATTTAAATTATGCTTCAAAATACACAAAGATCAAACCTGAACTATTGCCATATTGTTTAAACAGGCATTGCATTTTGTCAGTAAAGGGATTTAAACATGTTCTTACCTATGCAAGTCGGGAATGGATTATTCCATTGTCCGTCTTCTCCACATATCAGCACAGAAATTCCATTCAGATACTTCCCAGGACCATCACAGCTGAATGTGAGGATGTGATTGGGACGTATGGGAATACAATTTTCTGGTAAACCTTTCACTGTTAACCCTTGAACTGTAGGAGGAGGGTCACATCTGGAAGATGAAACTAAGGTAGAAGAAGAAGAAAAAAAACAGTTCAAAAGGCAAGATTCAGATGTAGAAATCACTGGCCAGAATCTTTATATTTGCTGCAGTTTTTATATTTGCCAGATCATGTCAGAATCCATTTTGCCAGGTTTCAATGTGTGTCTGTATTTGTGCTGGAGACACGAAGGTTCAGACCAGTGGAGATAAACCACTGTCAAAACTACAGCTGTGGTCAAAAGTTTTACAATCATCACGGATCAACATGGATATCATTGTAATTTTGGGCTTTGAATGATTGTTGAAATCCTGTTTTTAAGTGTGGAATGACTGATTTAACATTGAGCACTCAATTTTTTTTAAAAAGATGTATGACATGCAATCATTCCACCCTGGAATGGAAAACGTTTATCTAATTTCCAGGCAAATAGTTTCAAAATATCTGCCCTTTGCAAACTGTTTACAAGGACAACCTGTGTAAGCAAACCATCTGCTGTGTCAGTTTAACACGCTAAGATTTAATTCATTAACCCTATAAGTTCCCTTATGTAGGGTGGCTAACTTTAACTCTAGCCTATATTTTGGTGAAAGAAAAAATACAATGCTTCTGGAAAAAATGTGAATAGTTTTTGACCTGTCAGTAAGTCTGACTTTTCTGTCACAGTCTGGCTGAGGCAGACTGTATGTGTTGTGAAAAAGGACTCAAGTGCAAACCAAAAACTATGAAACGTGATGTGGATTAACAAAAAACAAGCAGTTTATTAAGGCTTGCAAAATAAATACAAACAAAGGGCATGGGTGAAACTAAACAATAACCTAAACTGGGTGAACTAAAAATTAAACATGAAAAAACCTTAAACATGGAGAACTGACATGATACCTAAAGACATGGTGTGGACGAGCAGACGACCTGAAGGAATGACTGAAAACACATGGCACAAATAATTTGTGTGCTTTCTTATTTGTTGCAGATCACCTGATTGTTCTGTAAATAGATTTAAACGGTTATATGCCTGAGGCATTGGCTGCATTTTTAGTTAAATAGTACCATATAACTTTCTTTGCAAAACTTGTGCATAATATTTAGAAATGTACAATTTCTATTTGCATTTCAAGTTATGAAAATGATTCGTTAAACATGTTTGTGGGTTTTACAGTAAAAAAATATAACTTTTTTCTACTCGGATTTTGAATTTTTTCTCTGAATTTAGATCAACTATGGTAATATAGTATGCCAAAATGAAAAAATAACTCAAATTTCAGATATTTCAGGTTGTGCTGAAAATAATGATACCAAACAAGTAGTCAAAAATGGCCAATTATACCCTGGACCCCAGAGGGTTAAACTGATCTTTCTGACATCGAGATGCTGGGTCATATTTCATAATGACTTGACAGAAACATTGTTGAATAAAATGATGACTGATGTGAATTCAAATATATTTGGAGTCTGATCTGACATGACAAAGTCTCTACATATTAAAAATCATTTAGAATTAAATTCTGATTTTGCCTGTGTGCAGGAAAAATATATATAGAAATAAAGACCGTCATAGCAGTCTTAATGAAGGCAGGACACATCTGAGTAAATGAGATTATATGTCCAAGGAGATAATACCAAATGAAGTTCATACGTAAGTTCAATAAGAACAATCTGTAGTCACACATTTCTGCTTCCCTGGTGTTTGTTGGCTAATCTAAGCTTTACATCATTTCCACTTTCCCATGCTGTGAAGCTAATTGTGCAATCACTGGTCTAGCCCAATCAGATTTCTGCTGGCTGTCTTCCGGCCAATCAGTCTCCACTCCATGTACTTTAAATCTCACTGCTCATCGGTCATTCTCCCAGGCTTCCATTCAAGCCTCAATCTTCATTTCCAGAGTGTAATCACCAACAACCTAAATTGAATTCTATAGATCAATAAATTATGTTAAATTCATTTTAATGATCTCTGCTTATTGAACTGTAGTCATTCACATGAGAGTGAGAGAAGAAAAGAAAGCTTTTGAACTCACGGTAGCACGACCCCCTTTGGAGTGGCTGCCAGCCCTCAGTTGTACATACGTATTTGATGGTGAGAGCTGATGTATAGCCAGGTTCGCAAGCAAAATGTATCATGTGTCCTGCTTGATACTGAGATGTTCTTGTCTCTTGTGTTACTTGGGCATGGGGAACATCTGGAAGCGTTGAACATGCTAATACACAAAACAATATAAAATGGGAAAAGAAGAGAAAAATACACAAAGATTGAAAACATACTGAGTGACTAAGCCAAGATATACATGTGTGTATAAGGAAATGACTACCCGTCATTGCTACGAACGATAGTAATGCCAGTAATGTGCAGTTGTGTTAGGACAGGCAACCTGCGGCTCCGGATACGCATGCGGCTCTTTTGTCTTTATACTGCGGCTCCAGGTGGTTTGGGAAAATAAATTAGAAGTATTTAGCTGAAGTGTATTTTTTGTATTAGTTCTTTTTAAACTTGTAGTTCTAAATTGGAAGATTATTGTGACATTGAAATATAAAAATAGAATTATATTTTATTTTTCATCGCTCAAAATAAGCGTCACACTCGCGGAAGCCGGTATACCCGCCGAAACGCCGTGCATTTATCGAGACTTTCAACCCCAGGTAGGCCAATTATGGATCTTCGGATCCACATTATGTCAGCAGCTGTTCTCCTCCGTGAACTATGTTAAAACAAACACCGCTCACGCCTCACAGATGACAGCTTACAGTCCTGCGTAAAGATGAAAGTGACTTCGTACAGCCCCGATTTGCAGAAGCTGTGCGCAGAGGTTCAGGAGCAGAAGTCTCATTGTAAACATATCACAGCAGACCCGACGATGTTTCCATGGACACGCTTTTCAGCATCTCTTTATTGACCACTCTTCACACACGGTTGCTGTAAGCATACAGCCGGCTGTAGCTTTTCAGCTCACAGTCCGACAACACAAGAGCAGAGAGAGCACAGACTTTAAGTAGACGAGGCGTGATTGCGGGTCCCGCTCAGGTGCGTCCGACTCCCATGCAGTGGCGCTGCAGACCACGCCTCGCCACACACATTAACCAGGTAAAATACATATTTAGGCAGAATTTTGCAAATATCTATTTTTCATTTTTTAGCAGCATAGTGCTGTATATATTGTAAAAAAACAATATATACAGTGTTATTTTCATTTTTGATGTCAACAAGTATTTGCGGCTCCCAGTGTTTTCTTTTGCGTGGAAACCGAGTCCAAGTGGCTCTTTGGGTGTTAAAGGTTGCTGACCCCTGTTTTAGGTCAAGGGTTGTTGAGGCTGGCTGAGCTCTGCTGGCCATCACCAAATTTGAGCAGAGGAACATGGGTAATCATGCTTTGGAACAATCTTTCTGATGTGATACTTTTTTACTTTTATAACCAGGCCTATTGTGTGCCTCCAGAAAATGTACCTATTTAGCTCTAAACCCAACGCCTTACCTGACGTGTAATGGGTCGATCCTATGAAAATCCATTTATTAATGCTGCTCTTGGTATGCTTTACAACTTTTTGTGTTTCATTTTTTTAGCTTTTCATGTGACATTTTTTGGGGGTACATAGCATGTAGTATGGTTGGGTTAGAGTAAGAGTCAGGGTAATGCTGTCATTAATGAACCCTAACAAAAACAAAATATGCACTCTGTAATATACATAATTGAGGTATTCATACACTTTTCATGACTGTAGAGTTTTTGACGATTTAGTAATATAAGAAAAAAAAAACACATTTACATGAGTTATTACATCCACAGTGCAGCAATAGCACAAGTTTAGTTAGTGATGATAAAAACATGAAGCCATGCAACTTACAGTAGCACTTTCCCTGATGGACAACCAGCCAACCATCAGCTGTGCATACAAATTTCGAGATCTGATCTGATATGTAACCAGATTCACAAGAAAAATGTATCACATCTCCTTCCTGGTACACAGCTTTGCTGGTTCCTTCTGACACATGAGCGTGAGGAACATTTGGGAGCTCTGAACACACTAAAAGAGAAAAAGTTACAATTTGTCACATATAAAGTTGTTAAAAAACAATGACTGAAGCTCTACAAGGAAAACAGTTACAAAATCAAAGTATGTCTACAACCATTCTCCTAAATGGTTAAGACCACAAAACAGTTGCATCTACATAATTTGTGGATATACTTCACCTAATAACACAGATAGCAGGATTTATGTTTGACATACATAATTAAAGAGTAATATAAGAAATGTACCATTAATTACCATTAATGGTAAAGGGAAAAAATAAGTATAAGTATAAAATTACTAGAGCCCCCCCCCCCCCCCTTCAAAGAAAACCCCCAAAATAAAACAAAAACAAGCAAAAAACCCATAGCAAGTAGTAAAATCATCTATAATTACTATTTTGTCCTACATTATATTACTACCATATATATGTATGTTAACACAAAAATATACATATTTTAGGGTTGTGTGAATGCATGTAAATTCAAATAGTTGTAATAGTGTAAAAATAAGACAATTACATTCATACTGTGCTTTTCCCCCTGCTGTAAGTAAATACCTGTGATGACCACACGCAGTGTATATGTCACTCTTCTTAAAGTCTAACTGCCTTTCCACAAAGGTAAAACATGTGATTTTAGGTACACTGAAAAACGATAATAGATCACTTTACCGTTTTGTGACAAAGAAACTTCCACACACCCCCACAGCTGGAGAAACAGAAGGATTAAAGACAGCTTCATGTTCTTTTGACGAATGCTTTCTGAGGAGAATTTCAGTAGCTTCATTGTTCAGTGACCTCCCCCAGCTCGAACTCCACCCAGAGAGATCAGGTCACAGCACAGACTGTCCAGTGGCGCTGTCCAAATGTCTCTATTTAAATACAACCTTGGACTCCTGTTGTACAAGTGCTACGGAGAAGGACTGGATAGGTGGTTAGGTGTACAAAGCACAGGACTTTCAAATGTACTTTGCTAGCGTTTACAAAGAATTTTCAGAAAAAGAGAAGATATCCAGTGATGCGCAGTTTTCTTGCTGAAAGAGCCTCGCTGATGCCAGGGGTTAAGGGAGAATGGCCAGAATGCATCGAGTTGGTGGGAAGGCAAAAGTAACTCAACTTAAATGATAAGTGGATGCTGGACTCCAGGCCTAAAAAGACTGTGGAAAAGGGGTTGTTTCATTGTTAGGCCATGAAACCCAAAGCCCCAAGACTTTCAGCAGAGTTAAACTTATGTAAGAATTAAAACAGACCCCGTGATGCTTTTATTAAAATAACATTACATGCAATTACTGTTACATGTGTGTACATGTGTGTGCTCATCTAGGTTACAAAAACACTTTAATAGCAGGTATGATCTCCTGCCAAAGGGAGGGAGTTTGTTATTTTATTTATTTTTTACTTCTTTTTGTTATCTTTATTTAATCAGAATATGTTCAGACTGGAAAGATAGGGCCACCATTTTGTGTATTTGTCCACAAAGGATTTATGAATGACTTTGATTTTACACAAAAAAAAAAAGATGTACTGGAAGAACACAGACTGAGTACATAGGCTTTTATTAAAATGACCACACACATCAGTGCACTAATCATTTATAGATTTGCGTGCTCATGCTCATCGTATCCAATAGACAGAAATGTTACTGGCATGTGGGCAGATGCATTACGCCTTCAATGCACGCCTGACGCATTTCCAAACTGCCAACACGTCTTCCCCTGCTACATATGAACTCAATTACATCATTATGTTCTGAATACAGCTTATCATCGCTGACATATCTGAATTGAATATTGTGTTTGCTCATGTCTTCTCTTTTTACAGTGCAGGGTTCTGTAAGAGTTAAGAGAAAAGATTTTGTTAATGTCAGTACAGTACACCAATGCAGGAATGCACAACATATATCATATATAACTATTCAAGTCTTGATTACAAAGGCACAGTGCTTAAAACCAAGCAAGTCTGATAAAATGCAATCTGTATCTGTATCAAAACTCCAGATATAGTACAGACCTCACACAATATCAAATTATGAAAGTCTAATGTTAAATTGTCTTAATTTTCCCATTTTTTAAAATAACATAAAACAGAGCGCATCTAAGAACATGAAGCCCCCAAATTCTGCATCCTTTCTCAAATAAATTATGTCAACAGCTTGAAAGGCTGATTCCTGTGTAAACTCAATTTTCTCTAAATTTAAGAGTAAAAAAAACTTGGGACCCCTAAAATACTTTTACATATGCAGAATCTTAGAAAATACAACATAATATAGCTATAACTTACTGAGGCATCTCATCTGTCCAGTCCATTTACCATTTTCACAGGTTTTATATGGTGTACCTTCCATTTTGTAGTAATTTTGACAGATATACTCAACCCTTTCTCCATGGCTGTATTGCCTTTTAGTACTGATTTTGGTGTCTCCATCTGAGAGTGGTTGTGGTTTCCCACAACCCACAGGATCTTAAATAAATATAGACAAAAAACAAACAAAAAACGTGAAATTGTTAATATAACATTTTTTAATATCTACTCACAATACTATTAGTACCATTATGCAACATCTTACAGTAAATTTTTGTGTAAATCTTTTAGAGATTCAACTCTCCAAATTACTGGGGGTTTATTCCGACTTCTCTTTTTTATATTTACAGCTGTTATTAACATGAGCAGCTTATCTGGGCGCTTATTACTGACTGGGCTTCGCATATGTACATGACATTTCCTACACAGTGATTGTAATTAGGATCAACCGCAAGACTTGTCCAAAAACATTTCCCGTGTAATTTTTGCCTGAGTAAAAGTAACCGTAACTGTTTTGGGGATTAAAAAATGTGATTAAAGCCTCCTGAAATTGCAGTGCACTGTGACTGGATGATCTTTTCTTGTCACATATTACGGGTGAGTTGACATAGAAAAAAACTGGCTTACCTCCGCATGTTGGAAACGGATCGCTCCACTGTCCATTTGCCAAACATTCAACTGTTTTATTGCCTTGCATAAAGTGGTTACGTCTAAGGCAAGTAAAGGTTAGCTTTTGTCCTTTCTTTAGCCGATTGCCTTGTATGTGTGATGTGATTCTTACACTGTCTGATATTCTTGTGACTTTGCATTCATCTGTTTTAAAGAAGACAGTCTTTTAATCTTTCAGTTTAAAGTGTAATGCAGCAGTAGTCTAGACCCAAAGGAACCAAATAAAATGTAAATCTTAATCGTTATATAAGTTTAACAAATGAAATATAATGATTACATAATTGTTACACAAATATATGGACATTTAAAAAACATGTCAAATCACGTCAGCTTTTCTCAGTTAAAGTAAACCTACCAGAGCAGGATGGAAAGGAAGCATTCCAGTACCCAATTTCTAAACACTCGATTACTTCAGAACCTTCCAGTTTATACTGATCAGCACAACGAAAATGTAATGTGTCCCCAGTCCTTATCGCTTCATTCCCTTGTGGTAATCCAGTTACCTGCAGATTAGGGTCCATTACTCCAACTGCACAAGGGATTCCTGAAAACAATAAGTAAAAGTCATTATTGCGATTGTAGACATAATAAAGTTTTTTTTATTATGCCCTGTGAATGCTACTATTAAACATGGAGAAGCTTATTTAAAGATAACCAAACATGCAATTTGAGAGTTAAACACGAGCAAGGATACTTCCTTTATACTATTTTTATAGTTTTGCACATAGCGGCTGCAAAATGGCTCCATAGTGCTCCCCTCTGAATTGCAAGAAAGCAGAATGCAAAGAATGGACTATGCAGAAATATAAAGAGATCTACATCTTACTGAGGCATCTCATCTCTCCAGTCCATTGACCATTTACACAGGTTTTGTACGGCCCACCCTCCATTCTGTAGTAATCCTGGCAGATGTACTCAACCCTTTCACTATGACTGTACTGCAGTCTGGAACTTTCCTTCGGGTCTCCATTTGAAAGATGTGGTGGTTTCTCACAACCCTCGGCAGCTACAAATATGGGCAACAAAAATAGGAGTTTAAAAATGTTTTCATCACAATAATCACATTTCACCATGAGTGACACATCACTGACCTTGATCAATTAAATTAAATTAATTACGTTTTATTCATATACCAAGAATTCATAAAAAATGTTTTTGCAAGAGGCTTCATAATGTAAGGTGAAGACGCAAGAGCACAAAAAGATAAGGAAAGATAAATAAACTATATGAGAAAGAAGCAAGTCACAAATAAATAGAGGGGAGTGAAGAAGAAGTGCTAAAAGTATGAACCTCTAGTAGCATAACCTGAATGCCTGATAACAGCAAAAAGATGTACTGAGGTACTGGACTGTAAGTATATGTTCATGAGTTCAAGGTTCATGTAAGAAAAAAGCCGAAAGGTGTATTAGGTGTCCTAAGTCAGTGTTTCCCAACCTTTGGGAGCCACGGAACATATTTCACATTCGAAAAAACATCACCAAACAAAAATGCCACAAAAGTATATTGATAATTTTTACCTGCACACCAAGCATAGCAGAATTGGTTTGATCTGCTCCCAGTATACCCTTTTTGCTTTCTTCTGACCACTACTCATGCTAGGGCCTCCATCTGGGTCAGAATTTTCCCCAGGACCAGGTCAGACTGATTACTTTTTCTTTTCAAATATTTATCTGTTGCTATTACGTGCTCCATTGTTTTACAGCATGAGTATTATGTAATTTCTTCTTTGTCTTCTTCTGTTTTAATGGCAGTTGGCAACCCATTTAATTAGAGCAGGTAGTTGTACTACCCTCTATTGGAAGAGAATGAAATTGTTCTGCCCATTACACCGATCGCTTAGAGTAGTAATCAGGTGGAATCAGATAATCTTCCATGGCACACTTGATCATTGCTCACAGCACACCTATGTGCTGCGACACAGTGGTTGGTAAACACTGTCCTAAGTGACTGGTTGGGTTATATACAAGCACCAGTTCTTGCTTTATATGTCATGTGATACCATCGCAGGTGCAATATGGATCCACAGGAATTGGTACAAATCTTGAGCAATATATATTTAAAATGTAGTACACAGGGTATATACAGCAAGCTCATTTCTCATACCTAACAGGACGACTGAAATTTTCACATTTTTCGAGTGTAAGCAGAGGACCTTATAAATATACACTGTTAAGCTAGTTCAAACTACAAATGTCGATAAAAGTAACATTGCTGGTGTGTTGACTGAAAGACTTACTTTCACATACTGGCACAGTACTACTCCATCCGTCCAACTGACAAGTTCGGGTGCCATCGCTATCTCCCATTGTATACCTGCAATTACAACTCATATCTCATTTTGTATTTTCACCCACACACTAAAATTTATAGAGTACTTGAGCAATCATTTTGCTTCCAAGTAACCATTTTACAGGATGAGTTCCTGCCCCAAGTGGAGGAGTTCAAGTATCTCGGGGTCTTGTTCGCGAGTGATGGGAGAAGGGAGCCGGAGATCGACAGACGGATTGGGGCTGCAGCTGCAGTAATGCGGACGCTGCACCGGTCCGTCGTGGTGAAGAGGGAGCTGAGTGTAAAAGCGAAGCTCTCAATTCACCGGTCGATCTACGTCCCTACCCTCACCTATGGCCACGAGCTGTGGGTAGTGACCGAAAGAACGAGATCGCGGATACAAGCGGCAGAAATGAGCTTCCTCCGAAGGGTGGCTGGCCTCTCCCTTAGAGATAGGGTGAGAAGTTCGGCCATCCGGGAGGGGCTTAGAGTAGAGCAGCTGCTGCTCCACATCGAAAGGAGCCAGCTGAGGTGGTTCGGGCATCTGACAAGGATGCCCCCCTGGGCGCCTCCTGGGTGAGGTGTTCCAGGCATGTCCCACCGGGAGGAGGTCCCGGGGCAGACCCAGGACACGCTGGAGAGATTATATCTCTCGGCTGGCCTGGGAACGCCTTGGTATTCCCCCGGATAAGCTGGAGGAGGTGGCTGGGGAGAGGGAGGTCTGGGCCTCTTTGCTTAGGCTGCTGCCCCCGCGACCCGGCCCCGGACAAAGCGGATGAAGATGGATGGATGGATGGTAACCATTTTAAGTTGTCTTGAGATCGGACATCAGTGATTGGACACTGAATTATTTTTAGGTTTTCCCTTGTACCTAAACCACTTAACACTGTTGATCATCTGCTGTTCACTTAAGCCTCATCGGAAAAGACCTGAGTGGAAGTGTGGCCATTCTTCAGGAAGGGAAACTGGGAGAAAAGACTGAGGTATGTCAACCTAACACAAGAAGTACAGCAAAAATCAGCAGAAACAGATCTTGGAACTCACTTTCACAGTGAGTTCTAAATTTATGTTTAAACATTTTTAAAAATAAGCCTGAACTCTCTTATGCAAGCTTTCTTGCAATTTCTTTAATGCAGTCTTAGGAATAATGTAGTTAATGTAGTCTGCCAGGCTTCTTCAAAGCTCCTTTGAATAACGGCTTCCTTTTATCCCATTCTTGTTGACATTTTCCAAACAGCATTGTTGTACGGGACTTTTGTCTTAAAACAACTTGAAGAGTTTCTGTTTTAACACACAAATATAAGCAATCCTCATGGGACTTTCAGAGCGTGTACATTATGTCACTGAATTATTATAGATCCACATACCCTAGATTGCAAAAGTATTTGATAGCTGTTCCAAAAACGAGCTCTTCTCCGCGGATAATTTCATAATAGCCATTGGGAACGTCCTCAGGGAGTTCACATGGCTTTACTGAAAAAAAAGAAAAGAGAATATTTTTCATGAGTAAGTATGAATTAGACCTTATTCTTCTCTTATTATTGCTTATTTTTAATTGAAATCAGGTGCTTGCCGACAGTGACATAAATTTTTTACAAAACTCTTTGTTAATAACAGTGTTGAAGTGTGGGTACAATGTTATTGATGCAGGGATTTGAGGAAGCGATTTGCTATTTTCATACAATAGATTACTGTTAGCAGCATACTGCAGCAGTTTTACAACTGTCTCAGTACAACTCTTTCTAATTCCAAAAAACTAAAGTTTTGGGATAAAACTTTGGTAATTGATATTTTGTGAAATGTTATGAATTGCATCTTAGAAGGGATTAAGGATTATTTGTAACCCTATAAATACAGTCATAAGAGTAACAGCAAAATAGCAGGCAAACCATTTAACTTACAGTTGCATTTTCCCTGACGCAAACTCTCCCAGCCAGTATTTGTGCATATATATCTGAGGGTTGGACCAGATATATAACCAGTCTCGCATGTGAAATGTATCACATCTCCTTCGCGGTACTCAACTTTTTTAGTATTTTCTGACACATAGGAGTGAGGAACATTTGGAAGCCTTGAACATACTGAAAAAAACAACATGGAAAGAGACATATACATAGATTGACCAAGGATTCCAAAATTACATCTACATTTATATTACATATAAATGTTGATGTAATTTTGGAAGAGATAGTAGAACAAATAAAAAAGAGGGTAAGTAGAAGTACAAGAAATGTCTTCTCTTTTAAACTAAACAAAGAACACAGCATTTAAAAAAGTCTGACTTACCGTTTTCTGAGAAAGAAACTTCCACATGTCCCCATAGATGGAGAAACAGAAGGATTAATGACAGTCGCATTCTGTCAAGTGGACTGCAAACCAAATTTTCACTGTGCACAAATCCTTTGACAAACTGTGCGTTTTCTGTGCAGAACTGCTGTGTGTTTATCACAGTATTTGAGGCCAATGGTTAAAATATGGACTTCCCTACTGGAATTGCACAAGCCTCAAAATGACATATCGCAAACAACAAGTTTCACTGAACATGCCAGAGGAGTTCACAGACAACAATTCACAAACCTCACCCTATAATAATTTATAGACTTTATAGAGTTGATTTCTTTCATTGCCTATAAAATAATTTCTAACATTTTACAAAAGAAGGTTTGTGTCCTCTTTCAAACATCATATAAATTAATCCGTCTATTTTTATAATTAAATTAAAATATGAGATTAATTAGTCCTGAAAATATAGACTGGTGTATGATGCTCAAAACAAGTTTGCAAAATGTAACAGATGTTATATCTTATTTTGTGATAGAATGATTAGTGTTCGCTGAAAAGGCTACTGTGCAGTTTAATCACCACGACTAGTAAGTCATAAATGGAGATGGTACTGAGGTACAAAGTCCATTGTAAAAGTCAGCCAGAGATTCAGGTCGGTAAATAGTTTTAAAGAAGTTGTTGTTTAAGAGAACATCTTTAAATTCAAACATAACCAATATCTATGCCCAGGGGTCGGCAACCTGCGGCTCTTTAGTCCTTATAGTGCGGCTCCGCGTGGTTTGGGAAAATAAATTAGTATTTAGCTGAAGTGTATTTTATTTATGTTAGTTCTTTTTTAACTTGTAGTTCTAAATTGGAAGATTATTGTGATATTGAAATATACAAATAAAATTATATTTTATTATTTTTTCATGCTCAAAATAAGCGTCACACTCCAGGAGACCGGTATACCTGCCAAAACGCCGTGCATTTATCGAGACTTTCAACCCCAGGTAGGCCAATTATGGATCTTCGGATCCACATTATGTCAGCAGCTATTCTCCTCCGTGAACGATGTTAAAAACAAACACCGCTCACGCCTCACAGATGACAGCTTACAGTCCTGCGTAAAGATGAAAGTGACTTCGTACAGCATTTGCAGACGCTGTGCGCAGAGGTTCAGGAGCAGAAGTTCCATTGTAAACATACCACAGCAGACCCGACGATGTTTCCGTGAACATGCTTTTCAGCATCTCTTTATTGACCACTTTTCACACACGGTTGCTGTACGCATACAGCCGCTGTAGCTTTTCAGCTCACAGCCCAACACATACCAACACAACAGCATAGATAGCACAGACATTAAGGCGGTGAGGCGTGGTTGCTGGTGCCTCTCAGATGCTTCCGCCTCCCCTGCAGCGGCGCTGCAGACCACGCCTCGCCACACACATTAACCAGGTAACATACATAATTAGGCAGAATTTTGCAAATATCTAGTTTTCATCTTTCAGCAGCATAGTGCTTTTTTTCCAATTATTTTTTAAAAGCCAGGTCAAGGCTCCAAAAGCTCAAAGGCGACATAAGGGTGGCGGCACACAACAGTTTTTGTTTGCTACATGGATCATCTTAGTTCAGGTTGGTGTCTTTCCTTTTGTAATATTTCTTTAAGAGTTCAAAATGTGTTAATTACATAAATGTAATTTTCTCTGTAGCAGCTTAGTTGTTCACACAAAGCATAAAAGTAAAAAACAATATATACAGTGTTATCTTAATTTTAGATGTCAAAAAGTATTTGCGGCTCCCAGTGTTTTCTTTTGCATGGAAACCGGGTCCAAATGGCTCTTTGGGTGTTAAAGGTTGCTGACTCCTGTCTCTTTTAGAGAAATTTTCAACCAAGATGAAATTTAGTTTTGAAAATTTGAAAGAACTTTTGTCATATTTGAATTTTTAGGAACATAACACAGGACATTATATATCTTCAGCCTCTGCTTGTTGTTCACCTTTACCATATGATTTTCAATGACTCCATGTAATGAATACATGGTTTTTCATTAAACTCCTTCATGTAAAATCTTACACATCATATACAGAGTCATTACATGATGAAATACAAAAATATAAACATATTTTAGTGTTGTATCATACTGAGACATTTCATTGATTTGGTCTATTCACCATTATTGCAGGTTTTGAATGGCTCACCTTCCATAGTATAGCAGTAGTTTTGACAGACGTACTCAGCCTTTTCATTATTTCATTGTTCATGATTTTCATTATTATGCATGGACCTTATGCAGTGCATGGGCACTGCTCTTTCTCCTATGAGGCCACATAGTCAGTGTGTCATGTTTAGACTCTGGGCTTGTGTCTGAATGTCAAAAAGTGACGGAGTGGAGAGTCCAACTGCAGGTGGTACCACTTCGGGAGGGTGGAAGTTGACCTTGTTGTCTCCAGGGAGACAACACATCGCCACCTGTTCTTCTTCCTGGAAAACGGCAACTCTCCACTGGTGTTGGTCCACAGGGATTGGTGCAGGTTGCTGCTGTACGGGAATTGGTCTTCCTTTGATCCAACCCTGCTTTTCTTCCAGAGGCTCTGTCAAATGCCACCTATCCCAGTCAGCTGACCTATGGACAGCTCCCACTCAGGGCTGGGACTGGGTGACAGCTCAGCTTTGTGCCATGTTGGTGTACGTCAGCATAGTTGGGAAGGTTACTTTTTTTTTTTTTATGTATTCATTTATGCAAGTTTAAAAATTTTTACACATTCACAAACAGCGGGACAGAGGAACACAGACAATAAAGACAATAACAACAAAAAAAAAATAATCAAAAACAAAACAGGAGCAAACAAACAAAAAAACAAAAACAAAAAAAAAACAGAGCAACAAACCCCACAACAGGGTACACGGCCAGCACTTATTAAAAACAGCAGAGAAGAAAAAAAAGCAACTGGTATACATGTCAAACAACTCACAATCTAGTGAGTCCAATCCACAAAATCAAATCCAAAGATCGCTAGGAGGAGCTGATAACAATTATGCAATAACAGTTATGGGCAACAGCTCAGAATGAAAGCAGTTAAAACAACGTGGTCAGGACCCAGGGCGTGGACTGTCCTTCTTAATGTGGTCTATAAAGGGCCCCCATATCTTCCTGAACTTCTCCATGGAATCAGACGTAGAGAACCGAATTTCTTCCAGGTATAAACAGGAGACCATCTCCTCGAGCCACCTCTTGAAGCAGGGAGGGGAGGCAGATTTCCACTCCCCCAGAATCAGACATTTGGCAATCACCATACCAAACATGAGGGCCTGTTGAACAGCAAAGGGAAGTGCCAAGGAGTCGCCGGAGCAGCCCAGGATCACCATAAGACAGTCAGGATACAGTTGCCTATCATAAACAGTGCTATAGAAACTAAAAATACTAGTCCAAAAGGCTGTAAGCGTAGAACAGGACCAAAAAAGATGGCCAAGAGTACCGTCCAAAAGTTTACATTTATCACATTTGGGGGAAACGTTAGGAAAAATCTTGTTCAATTTGGTTTTGGAATAGTGCAGTCTATGGACAACCTTAAATTGAATTAACTGAAGCCGGGCGTTAACAGAACATAGTTTTATCCGGCTTAACACTTCAGCCCATAAATCGTCAGTGATAACCAAACCAGTGTCCCTTGTCCAAGCCTCTTTAATATGGCAAGAGGGGGCTGCCGAAGAAAAAGGTTAACAAGCCGAGAAATTAAGTGTTTTGAGGTGGGAGGTTCGTTCATTATATTGTAAAAGACATGCTGTATGGGGATGGTATCTAAATTTGAGAATGCTTGCTTGACATAATTCCTAATTTGTAAGTACCGAAAAAAATGACTTGTAGGGAGATTGTACTTTGTCTGAAGCTGAGCAAAAGAGGCAAAATGATTGTCAATATAAAGATCCTTTATAGCAATTAACCCTTTGACAGGCCATTGTTTGAAAGCAGCATCCATTGTACTAGGCGTAAAGCTAGGATTGTGGCAGATCGGGGCAAAAGTTGACACTACCGGGAGGTTCAAGATTCTCTTAATTTGATTCAATATTTTTATGGAGTTGCAGGGAAGGTTACTTTTAAAATAAATTCCACTACTGGTTACAGAATACATGCCTTAAAATGTAGTCTGTAATGTATTCCATTAAGTTCCTAAATGGAAGTAAGGTATTCTGAATATTTTGGATTACTTATTATATTGTAATGCTTTTAAAAACTACATGAATGTACTATTGCTGTGTGATTTATTACTGTTACTGAAGGCTACTGCTTTTCAGAACTGCACATGATTAATGCTAGCCATCAAATCTAACAGCCTGCAGTCTATGAACTAACCTCAGCTAACGCCAGCTAACAATGTTAGCTTGGTGGCAAGTAGTTTTCAGTAATAGCAATAAATCACACAGCAATAGTACATCAAAGATGCTGAAGTGGCACATAACCCAGGTAGCTACCACAACTAAAACAAGGTAGTAGCAGTAGGCTAATGTTAGCTTTTAAGAAAGAACTTACTTCCAGATGTTTCTTTAGCTTGGAGGTGGAGTCTTTTGACGCTGAGAGCAGCTTGGTTGCTGGCAAACAGACTTTGCATTGCACTGGTCAGATTTCGCCCATCCCTTTCTTCTCTAAATGTGAAGTGGTGTTGGAATTTCCAAGTAAGAAACGCTTTCGTGCCTGTGCACTGTTGACTCTGTTGTGCTGGCTCCGGGTCAATTGTGTAACTGACACCACCAGCATTATTAAGACGCTTACATTAGAGCCTCTTATTGCGTGTTTTGTTTTGGTTTCTGGCAATGTATGGAATTACCAGAATTAGAGAGGGGATAGCCTAACATACGAAACAGGAAAAGACTGTCGTGCAATCCATTAATTTCAACAAAGTAACTGTATTCTAATTATCACCTTTTTAAATGGTAACTAACGGAATTGACACTATAATCAAACGATGTGTCCAAACAACAGTCGGAGGTTCTGAAACGGGACTTTACTGGATTATTAAATACTGTAAACTCTCTGAATGCAGCTGTATTCATCAGTGGACCTGTACTGCCCGTCAGAAGAGGAAGCGAGAGATTCAGCAGGTTGTTTGCACTAAATAAATGGCTTATATCAGCATGTACTGACCACTCAGTGCATTTTATCAACAATTTTAATAATTTTTGGGTATGCAGGCATCTGTTTAAAGCAAATGGATTAAATTTTAACAAGTCAGGGATGAAACTGTTCACCTCCAACTTGTTTTATTCCATATGTCATCCATCTGTGCTTGGTGCCAAGGCTGAGATAAACGAGGAGTTATCTCATAAAGAGGAACAAACAATACTCCAAAAACAGACAAAGCCCAGCAGAAACCTTGAGGAGGAGCCTCATCTGCCCCCACCCCGGAAGAGCTTCAGAAAGGAGAGACATCAGAGGCAAGAAGAGGGGTCCCTTTTTGCCTCCAACTCTCTCAACAACACCAATGACCAGGACCAGGGACCACGACCTCCTCCAGTCCCCCAAACCCCTGACAGGCCATCACCCTCCTCACCCTCCCTTTCTCCCTCCTCCCCACACCTGAAATTCACTGAGGAGATGATGGAGCGGGTCAATGCTGGGCTCAGATCTACCCCCCGGCCCAATCCCTTTTTGTCCCCCATAAACCCCCCACCAGAGCAGCCAAAGGTTTGCCATAGAGCCCCACCCTCAACAGAGCAATCGAAGTTACTTTGCCCAGCCTCGCCCCCCTTAGTTCCTCCTTACCACCTTCATGCTCTGTCTCCGCAGTCTGATGTGTGATGTGTGAAGGGTCTGGGCTGCGAGGATTATGGCAGTGGTGACTTTTCCCAGGATAAGCTGGGACCCTGTTTACTAGAAGGTTTTAAAATTTCTGTAATTTTAGGTGACAGAAGGAGACATGTGGCCTGGTCAAAACACAGAGAGCTGCACCCTAAAAGATCTTTAAACATAGTAAACATACCTTGTGTGCCACAGACTGCTCCCAAACACGAGGGGGCAAATAATACCTCTAAAACACTTACGTTGGCTTTATTAAACGTTAGATCTTTAGCTGGGAAAACATTTTTAATTAATGATTTAATCACTGAGCACAGTCTTGATTTTATGTTTTTAACTGAAACTTGGTTGGACCAAAGTAACAGTGGAGCTGTTCTCATCGAGATGACCCCTCCTAACTACAGTTTTATCAGTGAGGCCAGGGTGAGCAGGAGAGGAGGGGGGGTTGCTGTCTTATTTAATGAATCATTTCAATGTAAGCAGCTATCTCCTGGAAGTTTTCAGTCTTTTGAATATGTGGCTTCACAGCTGAAAGCCCCATCCAAAGTTGTGTTTCTTAATGTTTACAGGCCTCCCAAATACTGCACAGACTTTTTTAATGACCTCAGTGAACTGCTGTCTGTGATCTGTGTTGATTTCGACTGTGTAATTATTGTTGGGGATTTTAACATCCATGTGGACAACCCTCAGGACAAAGGGACTAAAGACCTGAGTAACACTCTGGGCAACTTTGGGCTGACTCAGCATGTAACAGAGGCCACACATAATAGAGGACACACTCTTGACCTACTGATCTCCAAAGGCCTGAGCATTTCAAAGGTTACTGTGTCTGATGTGGGCCTGTCTGATCATTACTGTGTTTTCTTTGAAAGTAAAATTTCAGCCCAGAGTGATCACAAAACGGTGTATAACTGAAAACAGTAGTGAGATCTTTAACCAGGTCTTCCCATTAACACTTGGCCTGTCCAGAGGTTCAGTCAATGAGCTCGTCAATAGCTTCAATGCTAACATGTTAAATGTAATGGACACCATTGCTCCCGTTAAGGTGAAGGTTATCTCTGGAAGGAAAAAGTCTCCATGGAGAAACTCCACACTAGTGAAAAATGAAAAAAGAGAGTGTAGGAAAGCTGAGCGCAAATGGAGAAAAACAAACCTCCAGGTTCATTATGACATCTATAAAGAGAAACTTCACAATTATAATTTACAACTGAGGAATGCAAGGAGGTCCTACTTCTCTGATATCATCATCAAAAACAGTCATAATGCTCGTGTCTTATTTTCTACAGTTGACAGGCTAACAAACCCTCCTGTGTCAGTGGCAGCTGAACTTCATTTGACCATGGCCTGCAATGACTTCGCCAAATTCTTCACAGACAAAATCCAAAAGATTATACAAGCAATTGGTACATCAACAGCAGATTCAGGATATGTACTGTGTCCACCGAAAAACTGTTTAAACACCATCAAACAGTTTCACCCTATTAACAGCAAAGACCTGGAGGACATCTTAGGTCAACTGAACTCCTCCTCTTGCTGTCCTGCCAACATTTTGTTTTCAAAAAGGTCTCAAAGACTTTAGAGTCAGACCTGTTACAGATCGTCAACTTTTCTTTAATGTCAGGTGTGTTTCCAGAACCACTAAAAGCTGCTTTAATTAAACCTATACTGAAAAAGGACAATCTTGACAAGACACAAATGAAAAACTACAGGCCAATCTCAAATCTCCCATTTTTAAGTAAGACCATTGAAAAGCAGTTTCTCAACAGCTCAATTACTTCTTAAAACAGAATAACTGCTATGATGCCTTCCAGTCAGGTTTTAGACAGAACCACAGCACTGAAACCGCTCTGACCAAAGTGATTAATGACATATGTCTGAATACAGACAGTGGAAAAATGTCAGTCTTAGTTTTGCTGGATCTCAGTGCAGCATTTGATACAGTTGACCACAACATATTACTCAAACGACTGGAGAACTGGGCAGATATTTCAGGAACTGTACTAAACTGGTTCAAAACATACTTAGAAAACAGGAAATACTTTGTATCAATAGGTTACTTCACATCTGAGCAGACTAGTATCACATGTGGAGTTCCCCAAGGTTCCATCTTGGGACTCCTTCTGTTTAACATTTACATGTTCCCACTGGCACAGATTATAAAGAACAACAAAATAAACTATCACAGCTATGCAGATGACACACAAATATGTATCACAATGTCACCAGGAGACCGAGGCCCTGTACAGGCTCTTGGTAAATGCATTGAGAAAATTAATGACTGGTTGTGCCACAATTTTCTCCAGCTAAACAAAAACAAAACTGAGGTAATAGTCTTTGGTGCCAAAGAAAAACAATTACAGGTCACCAGAGAACTTCAATCTATACATCTAAAAACCACAAACGAGGCGAGAAATTTGGGTGTAGTGATGGATGCAGACCTAAACTTAGAAAAACACATTAAGACAATAACAAAATCAGCTTACTATCACCTCAAGAATATTTCAAGGATAAAAGATCTGATGTCTCAACAGGACCTGGAAAAACTAGTCCATGCATTCATCTTTAGTAGGCTTGATTACTGTAACAGCATCTTTACAGGTCTACCTAAAAAATCAGTCAGACAACTACAGCTCATTCAGAACTCTGCTGCTCGAGTCCTCACTAAGACCAAAAAAGTGGACAACATCAGTCCAGCTCTGAGGTCTTTACACTGGCTGCCTGTCCGTCAGAGGATAGACTTTAAAGTTCCGATGCTGGTCTATAAAGCTCTGAATGGTTTAGGACCAAAATACATCAGTGACCTCCTGACCTAGTATGAACCTTCCAGATCCCTCAGGTCAGGTTTTTTATCAGTTCCCAGAGTCAGAACCAGACACGGAGAAGCTGCATTCATCTTTTATGCTCCATATATCTGGAACAAACTCCCAGAAAGCCTCAGATCAGCTGAAACACTCAGTTTATTTAAATCCAGTTGAAGACTCACCTATTCTCAGCTGCATTTGAGTAAAACACCAAATCCACACTTTTAAGCTTAAATTTCAAAACTTACATTTTAACTACTGATTTTATCTACTGTTTTTTAAATCAATTTTAAATCATGCTTTTTATTTGTTTTTGTTTTTTAATGTCTCTGTAAAGCACTTTGAATAACCTTGTTGTTAAATTCTGCTATATAAATAAACTTGCCTTGCCTTACATACTGCCCTCTCGCACCTGGAGAAGAGAGACACGTATGTGAGAATGCTGTTTGTAGATTACAGCTCATCATTCAATACCATCGTTCCCTCAAAGCTGGAAGGAAACTGCAGGAAACTGAGACACTGGTGCCAAGACAACTAGCTCACCCTCAATGTCACGAAGACAAAGGAGTTGATAATGGACTTCCGGAGGTGTAGGGAAGCACACACCCCCATCACCATCAACAGTGCTGCTGTGGGGAGAGTGAGTATCTTTCGTTTCCTAGGCGTACATGTGGCGGAGGATCTCACATGGTCATTACACACAAACAAAACAGTGAAGAAGGCACAGCAACACATCTTCTTTCTCAGGAGACTGAGAGATTTAGCATGAGCCCCCGCATCCTCAGGACCTTCTACCGCTATGACACTGAGAGCATATCTCACCACGTGGTATGGCAACAGCACCGCCTACAACTGCAAAGCTCTCCAGAGAGCGGTGTGGTGTTCCAAAAGGATAATTGGAGGTGAGCTTCCCTCCCTCCAGGACATCTACAAGAAGCGGTGCCTGAGGAAAGTGGGGAGGATCATCAAAGATTCTAGTCACCCCGGCCATAAACTGTTCAAACTACTTCCGTCAGGCAGAAAGTACTGCAGTATCCGGTCCCAAACCAGCAGACTGGCCACCATCAGGCCACCAGACTGCTGAACACTGACCACTAACACTTCATAGACACCTCACTCTCATCTGCCGGAACCTGAACACTATGCACTTCATAGTGCTTAGTGTCGCCGGGGCGATCGTGGCTCAAGAGTTGGGAGTTCGCCTTGTAATCGGAAGGTTGCCGGTTCGAGCCCCGGCTTGGACAGTCTCGGTCGTTGTGTCCTTGGGCAAGACACTTCACCCGTTGCCTACTGGTGGTGGTCAGAGGGTCAGAGTGCAGACTAGAAAAAAGCGCTATACAAATACAGGCCATTTACCATTCATATTCTACATATATGCTATTTCTTTTGCACAGTATTTAAACTGCTGACCTCTGTATATTTTACACACACGCACACACACACACACACATATGTATGTATATATATATATATATATATATACACACACACATATGTATGTATATATATATATATATATATATATAAAACACCCAGCACGCCCCTGCGGGCGGTTTATCCTTCAAGCTCGGGTCCTCTACCAGAGGCCTGGGAGCTTGAGGGTCCTGCGCAGTATCTTAGCTGTTCCCAGGACTGCGCTCTTCTGGACAGAGATCTCCGATGTTGTTCCTGGGATCTGCTGGAGCCACTCGCCTAGCTTGGGAGTCACCGCACCTAGTGCTCCGATTACCATGGGGACCACCGTTACCTTCACCCTCCACACATCCTCTCGAGCTCTTCTCTGAGCCCTTGGTATTTCTCCAGCTTCTCGTGTTCCTTCTTCCTGATATTGCTGTCATTCGGAACCGCTACATCGATCACTATGGCCGTCTTCTTCTGTTTGTCTACCACCACTATGTCCGGTTGGTTAGCCACCACCATTTTGTCCGTCTGTATCTGGAAGTCCCACAGGATCTTAGCTCGGTCATTCTCCACCACCCTTGGGGGCATCTCCCATTTTGACCTCGGGACTTCCAGGTTGTACTCAGCACAGATGTTCCTGTACACTATGCCGGCCACTTGGTTATGGCGTTCCATGTATGCCTTGCCTGCTAGCATCTTGCACCCTGCTGTTATGGATTCTTCGATACCCAACATCCACAATGACGGCGAAAACAACTAGTAGCTCAGTGTTCCAACATTCGAAAGAAGGGACTGCTCTCACAGCTAGAGATTGACGAGGTACAACACAAATGCTACGGCAAGGAGGAGTCAGGACGCCAGGTCAGGGGGGAGATATCATCACCCCCACCCGAGATTGGGTACATAGCCCCAAGTGCGATAGGAGAAGGATCGTTGAGTGCGAGAGGAACTGACCTGAAAAATAGGATCATGGCCAAGCTTGAAACCTGGATCCCCCGTAGCCGGTTACCAAGATTACGTGAAGTACCCTCAGAAGGTCTGCTAGATGATGTTAATGCAGCACTACGGAAGCAGCTGGATAGCGTAGTGGTTAGACTACACGCCTTTGGAACAGAGGATCGCAAGTTCGATTCCTGCCTGGGGCGTCTGTATCCAGTAAGGGTCCTAAGGCTAGACCCCCTATGCTAAGCGAGCCTACCGCAGACATGAGCGAGACAGATAAATATGAAGGCATGCCGGCTCGGACATCGCCCGGATCAACAAGGTCCGCGTCAGGTGTTGAGGAACCAGGGCACCCTGACGAAAAGTGGGCTACTGGAACAAGAAGGCATCGGTGGGCAAGGGACGAAAACAGGGCATTGTTGGAATGCTACTACGCAAGTAACCCCGGCGGAAGGGGCTACATGAATAGGATGAGGGATATATATATATATATATAGACGCACACATACAGTATATAGATGCATACATATACAAGAATCACACTCGCATCTGCTGTAACAGTAATGTGACGTGACGTGATTTGGAATACAGTTACTCATATTTTGTATTTTAAATACATCACAGTGGTAAATGAATCCCATTACTCCCCAACACTGTACATCAGCCTTCCATACATATTGAAAATGTAAGGGAGTGCAGAGATCTTGAGTATCTCAGAGTATCTTGGCACAGCATGCATGCAAGATAGAGTTCACTTAGTAAACATGTAAAGGTAGAAAACAGACTCAGTCAGCTCATATGCTTTTATTAAAATGACTTCAGTGATCTAATTATTCACTCAGAATAATTACTGATAAGTTCGTAGACCCATTTCTATCTAATTTAGTACAAAAACACCATTACTGGCAAGTTGGCAACTGTATCACACCCTCGACCACCTCTGATGCATTCCCACTGCCCCAACATGTCTTCCTTTGGTACACACAAACTCAGTTTTATTATTTTCTCAATACAGTTTATCAACACTAAAATATCGAAACTGAATATTATGTCTGTTCACGTCTTCTCTGTTCACAGTGCAGGTTTCTGTAAGACAAAAAAAAGAAAGGCCTTTTAATGTTAATAAAATACAGGAATGCACAGAATATTGTGTTCTTTAAAGGACATTATGGGTATGATTTATTTTTTAGTTTATTTTTTCCTGCCTAACTATAAATGTCATTATCTTGTTTTTCTATGGCTATTTTACATGCCATCTCTAACATAGATTTCTGTACTGAAATTTTGAAGAATAAGAAATGTTTAAAAGTCACATTTGGATTTAAACTGAGCTTTCTCTAAATAAGTGGGCCAGTTATTTAATTTATGTACTTATTTATTTTTGGATTTTAGAGCAGAGTTATTTGTTAGACAAATATTCAGAATTTTAAGTCAGAAATTTGCACACCTGTATGGCTGCGGTGCTGTAATGTCAGCCATTCTTAAACTCTCTGTGAATTGTACTCATGACCATTGATCAATGACCATTTGTATATTATTGATCATGAAATTGACCTAACAGGCCACTGTTAGTCAGTGGTGCTAGTTTCAGGTTGAAAAAACCTGCGTTTAGTTGAGACTGAAGAAGTTACTTGGATGAGTGATTAATTATTTCGACCACTGAAAACACTACATCCACATGAATAGAATCAATCTTTTGGGACATCCTGCTACTTCTATCAGCAGTCACATCGTCAGTAAACACTGGTGACCCAGTTCATCTGACAGCCATACATGTTCATGCCATAATATTACCTCCACCACATTTCAAGTGTCAAGTGGCTTTTTTTGTTATTTCAACCATGTACAGTGGTACAGTACAGAGTGAAACAAGACAACGTTCCTCCGAGACCACGGTGCTACATATGACATGTAACAGACAATCAACACAGGACTACGTAAAGTGCAATCTGCAAATACTGCAAAAAAAACGGGTGGACACAAAGGAATTTGCTGCTCTTGACAACCTCCACAGAGCATCCATCAATGTTAAGTTTTACAGTGATCTCTGCTCTCCTGAAGTCAACAATCATTTCTTAAACAGGTTGTTGGTTATACACCAGTCCGTTAGCTATGCTGGCTTGTCGTTCTTGCTGATGAAATCCACTACAGTCATGTCATTGGCAAACTTGATGATGCATTGCTGCACAGTTGTGAGTCAGCAGAGTGAACAGCAGTGGGCTGAGCACACTGCCCTGAGGGGCTCCAGTGCTCAGTGTGGTGGTGCTGGAGATGCTGTCGCCGATCCGAACTGTCTTTCTGTCAGAAAGTCCAGGATCCAGTTGCAGAGGAAGGTGTTCAGATCCAGTAGGCTCACTTTTCCGATCAGGTGCTGAGAAATGATTGTGTCTATGAACAGCATTCATACACTACTTCCTTATTATCCAGGTGGGAGAGGCCGAGATGTAGAGTGGTGGCGATGGCATCATGATGGTGACAGGCGAACTGCAGTGGGTCCAGTGTGGGTAGCAGCAGGGTCTTAATGCGCCTCATGATGAGGTTCTCAAAGCACTTCATCATGATGGGTGTGACTGCAATAGGATGGTAGCCGTTGAGGCAGGACACTGGGGACTTCTTTGGCACAGGAACCATGGTGGTGGCCTTGAGGCACCTCAGGGAAAGGTTGACGATGTCAGTGAGGACATCTGTCAGCTGGTCTGCATATTCTCTGAGTAGTCTTCCAGGAATGTTATCTGGACCAGCAGCTTTCTTTGGGTTAACTCTGCGAAGAGTCTTCCCCACATGAGCAGAGGTCAGACACAGAACCTGGTTGTTGTGAGGATCGGAGGACTTCCTCACCAACACATCATTCTGTGCGTCAAACTGTGCATAGAAGTTGTTTAGTGTGTCTGGTAAGGAGGAGTCACAATCGCAGGCAGGTGTTGTCTTTCTGTAGCTTGTGATGGCCTGGATGCCCTGCCACATGCGTGGCGTGTCACTGCTGTCTTGGAAGTGGCTGTGGGTTCTTCTGCCATGCGTGTGCTTCGCTGCTCTGATGGCTCAAGACATGGAAATATTTGTGTAAACAAGATCCAGCGCGTTTTCCCCCCTTCTCGCGATGTCCATGTGTTGATGAAATTTCAGAAGCACTGACTTGAGATTTGTGTGGTTGAAATCTCTGGCGATAATAAACAATCCATTGGGGTGTGCATTCTGGAGCTCGCTGATCGCTGATATTTGATAGTTCATATATTATCAAATGTAATATGCTTCAGATAATGCTTTTTCTCTCATTCTACATACTCTTCTTCATCATTCTATTACACATTAATCTTTGTTTCATCTCTACAAAGGAAAAAATATCTGAACTGTGCTGGCTCTTTTAGAGGTTTTGTGACAAAGTCTAGTCTGGCCTTCTTGTTGTTGGTATTTTTGTACTTGAGTGGACCAGCTGTAATCTATCAGTTTTTAAATTCATGAAGCATCTCCTGATTTTGACAGTGATATTCCTATCTCCTCAAGATTCTCGGGTAGATGTTGTGAAGTTGAAAGCATTCTGTGATTATCCACCCTATTTCTGACCTGGTTTTGTTTATCAAAATAAAACAATTTCTCAGATTATTGATTTGGTCTCTCCCAAGGTTTTCTGTGTTTCTTTCAAGTCTAATGATGACCTTCACTTGCATCAACATCTCTTTGGTCCTCATATTAAGAATGAAAAGACAACAAATGCAAACTCAAGATTCAGAATAAACTTCAAATCTTTTCTTCTTTTTCTGTATTTAATAAAATAAAAAGGGAACATATAAAAGGAACTGTAATTTACCGAGGCATCTAATCTCTCCAGTCCATTCACCATCGATACAGGTTTTGAATGGTCCACCATCCATGAGCAAGAATTGCTGACAGACATATTCAACTCCTTCATTATGTTGGTACTCTTGTTTAGTAGTTATTTTGGTGTCTCCATTTGAAAGAGGTGGTGGCTTCCCACAACCACAACATTTTATACTATTAGTAATATATTTTTTAGAATTGTATTATTAAAATCCAAAATTCTAGTTGATTTTTGTGAAAATAGCTATTCAGACTTATTACTGTATGAAATGATTGTTTTTTTTAAATGAAATGTTTTAAATATTAGTATAGGTATACTGAAATATTAATATAAGTATTAAAGATATTGGCTCACACAGAATGATTCTGCAAGTTTTATGTGATTTGTTTACCGTTTTCTTCTTGTCATTCATTTACATGTTTGTTCAGGCAGCTTGTGTCACTTCCAGTTAAGGAAAAAAGCTTTATTGGCAAGAGGACAAGGTCATTACATCAATAAATAACCAAAAGGAAACAAAAAGACTCAAACTAGCACAACCATTATGAAATGTTCAGTGGTCTAGGCCAGCGGTCCCCAACCTTTTTTGCGCCACGGACCGGTTTATGCCCGACAATATTTTTACGGACCGGCCTTTAAGGTGTCGCGGATAAATACAACAAAATAAAACTAGTACCGGTACCGAAAAAAGAAGATTTATTCATAACACACGTGAAAAGACCCAGGAAAACCGAGTAAATGATAAAAACGATAACAAAATAACGCTGAAAACCGATAAAAACCCTGAAAACTATACATTTCACACCTGAGCCTCAACTCTCATGGCCCGGTACCAAACGACTCACGGACCGGTACTGGTCCGAGGCCCGGGGGTTGGGGACCGCTGGTGACATCATTATGATTTTTATATTTTATGATATATAATATAAAATATATAATATCGTAATTATCTCATAAGAGAAGCAGCAATTAGGAGAGCAGCAGTAAGAGAAAATAGCTTGATGTATTAATATAGTTTTTTAGGAAAGGCAACTGTGGCCAATTGCTACTGTTTTCTTGGATTTTGTGAAGCACTTTGGTGTACCTCTGGTTTTAAATGTGCAATACAAATAAAGTTGTATTGTATTGTATTATATTGTATTGTACAGTGTCCAGACTTAAACCCCGTAGAGTTTGGGATGGACTGGACAGAGTGAAAGCAAAGTAATCTGCAAGTGCTACACATTTATGGGAACATCTGTAACAGATGTGGGAAGAACTCTCTGAAGAATATTTGATTTCTATTGTAGAAAGAATGCCACAGGTTTGTTCAGCTGTTATATCTGCCGAAGGTGCTACTTTGATAAGTCAAAAGTTTAAAAAATACATTTTGGTCTTTAAATTAATTCCATGATTTCTCTTTCAACTCCAATTGCTTTTTTTGTACTATACTTTCATTTTAGAGTGCAATGAGACAATAAACAGCATAATTTTCAATAATAAACTAGAAAATTGGGGTGTTCTAAACCTTTAGACCTGCTGTGTACATAAGGTATGTATAAAGGGGCCATGAAAAGGGAAATATGCTGTGTAAAAAGAAGATTATGCAATTCTTGTACACGGTTTTCATGCTTCATATAATAGCTTCCTCCGTGAATGGAAATCTTAAATATTACTGGCATAAAGTATATAATTTTTTTACTTACCTTAAATGAAAGGTTAATTTACTTTTGTTTGTCTGTGACCATTATCAG
The DNA here is from genome assembly GCF_041146795.1 of Maylandia zebra. Taxonomy (NCBI): domain Eukaryota; kingdom Metazoa; phylum Chordata; class Actinopteri; order Cichliformes; family Cichlidae; genus Maylandia; species Maylandia zebra. The sequence goes on from NC_135183.1 coordinate 9,920,018, forward strand.
ATTCATCTTAATCCAGTCACGTCAGCTTAGGATTCATGTGCTGATTTAGCTGCATTACATTCAGTCTGTATTTAGATCAAATGGGGAAGTGACAACCAGATTGAATCAGCTTCCATATGAGTGAGGAGGTGGAATAAATGACTAACTTTTTGTCTCTGCTTCCCATTGCAATCAAATTCATTTCCAAATGAGGTTTGTGGTCTGTTTATTGTGCCACTTACGTAAATGTGTAACGTTCACATGTTCAGGACTGTGAAAATCTGGAAAAGGTGAGGAAGAGTCTAAGGTAGAGATTTATAAAAACCAAAACATATTGATGTATGAGGATTTTAAGGAAGAGTTTGTGCATGTACAATTTTACTACAAAGGTTTCAAAAGGATGCAAAGTGCATTAATAAAGTATGGATGACATATAAGAGTACAATACACTAGATTTAAAAAAACATACTCAAAAGAAAAAATCTGATTGCCTAAAGGAAAACAAAGTACAAAAATGCCTGATATGGTTTCTTTAATTGCTATTCCTAAAAGCACACAACTCTCCAAAATCACCAGACCCCTGACATGAAAGTTAAGTTGCTCTACAGTTTATTCCAGATTCAAATGTTTATACTCCATGCATATAGTGTGTTTGCAATCGATCATTCCAGGTGTATGAAGACAGTCTGTTGCAGGTCGGGTCAATAAAGTCCAATAAATAAATACATTTTTTTTTATTCTCCCTTTCTCTTTCTACTGTATTCACCCAGTGGAGTGAATCTTATATCAATATGAATATTATGTCACAGTCCTCCATTCCTCTCTGTGTTGTCTAGGTTTGTGTTTTTCTATCTCTCTTTTACACACTCCTCTCCTCCTGGGTGTTACTCATTTACAGGGTCCTTGACCAACACACTTGAAGGCAGCTGGCTTACCTGTAATTCATTGTCCTGGATTACCCTGCCTACTACTTAAGGTGATGGCAGAGTGATATTCTCCGCTGGATTGTTGTACTTACCTCTGTTAGTGTCAGCTGGCCTTGTGATTCCTGTTTTCTCTCTACATGTTTCCTTTCCATGTACAGAACTTCCTGGACCCTTCCCTGTTTCCCTCCGAACCCCCATCGAGTGAGTGTGAGTGGACCTCTGTGGATTGTGAAGTGCTAGTGTGAAGAGGAGTTTAATTGTGTTTGCCTTTTTCCCCTTGTACCTCCTTGGATTCCCTGGAGCCCCTCTCACCCCCAACACTGTATATATTTATATATCTCACCTGGTGGCATTGTGTAAATAAACCTCTTTTGATTGCACTATTTAGAGTCCTGTGTTTGATTCCTGCCTTTGTGATTGTGACACATTAAAAGTTATACAAGAGGAGAGTCGGATTAGCCAGGATTAACAAATGTTCACAATCAGTCTTCTTTATGTAAAGTAATGACATGCCTTCCAACAATGCCCATATTGAGGCCATTTTCTCCATTCCTGTCTTGGCCTGGTCAGAGAGCTCATAGAGGCAGGGCCACTTTCTTTTCTCCTGGCTAAGCAGAAGAACAGATCACAGACTGAACATTTTTTCAGCTCTTTCAGGTAGAAAAATGTTAAAAGTATCAATTAATTATTATATAAAATCAAAAGATGTATATATGACTTTTATGTCAGAAGAGAATGCAGTTGCTGTCCACCTAACAGCGTACTTGGATAAACATAACATCTATGACCGTTTCTGTTTCAAATGCCGCACTAATGAATTAGACCAACTATTCACTTTAGCTAAAGTTATTAAGTTAGCTAAAGAGTTGGGATGCTGTGTAAGACATAAATAAAGCTAAAATACAAAGGTTTGGACACTGTTTTGCATGTTTCCCTACTCTAGGGGTTTCTACAAGCATACAGGGCTCTGAGAGGGTACAATATGACAACTCTGGAATTCTACTAGAAACAGTCGATCATATTTGTTTGTCGAAGCTGAATTCAGCTAAATTAGCATTTTTAGCTAACAGCTACAATAAGCATAAAAGTTACTGTATGGCTATCATTTGTTAACATGACGCTTGTTCTTATACATGTAATACATTTATTACCAACCTGAGAGTTTATCCGCTGGTCATTCGACATGACGAATGACTTCTGAAGTCCGTGCCCCCCAGCTTTGTGGAGTCTTTGATAAACTTTTCATGATGCCAACAGACTCAATAAATATAAATAATAAATATCTCATAATTAGCTTCACATATTTGTGTTTTATACTTTATTGCACATAGTTAATCATTGTAGAGTAGTATTAGAAGTAGATTGCTACACTCAGATACTAACAGACACAAATAGAGAGGAGCTCCCTTCTCTAATGAATTTGCGGGTTAGGGTCTGTCTCACTAGTGAAGGCACCAGAAGGTAAACATGGTCATAAATTTTGGGATTGGAGAAGCTCTTTCTCTCTTTCTGCAAGTCTGACCGAAAGCCACTTGAAGTGGCATCTCCAAATAAGGAGATGCTCAGAAAATTGCAGAAGAAGAAATGTGAGCCGACATCAGACCTAAGGCCACCCTAAACTGTTTCGACCAATCATGTTAACATTATCCTTATCAAACATAATAAAAAAATGTTTACTGCCTGGGTGCAGCAGCCCTTTGTCTCTGAGCCGGAGAGAGGAGGTCTATAGCGCCATGTAAAACCAGTTTTTGATAATAAATTGCGAAAACTTATAATTGGAGCATATTTGTCTTCTCTCTCACAAAAACCTCTGGTCACGATAAAGCCATTTTAACCACTGTATGTGGAAAAACTCACAATACATTGGACTAGTCATTAAATTTTCCTAGAAAAACAGTGAGCGGCTGCCTAACTAATCAATTGGTGTTAGCTGCAACGGCGGCCTCTGGAAATTACAACAAGGACTGCACTGGATTCAAGGTTGGAGACTTCGTTCTACAGTTTGCAGCTGCCTGGGAGGAGGCTTGCTGCTTTTCTTCCTGTGTGACAGACAGTGCGGCAGGGAAGAGGACTCCTCTTGGATTTGACCAGATTCCTCCTCAGAAGAGAGGTGCCAGTTTATAATTTTTTTTCAGGGCCACTGGCTCCCCCGACCACAGCGATCCAGGCCTGCAACCATATCGGACGTGGCGATTCTGGGTTGGTTTGTGTGTGTCTGTGTGTGTGGTGGTGGCCCATTAAACTAAAGTGGTGAATTAAATCACAAGTTACTTTGGGACTTTATTCTACTTATTCTATTTTCGAAACTGAAGGTGACTAATTGATTTAATTATTTTTTTTGCTTTTTACTCAGTTAACAAATTTAATTCAACTTGAAGATCTTGTTGCAATTGAATGTTTCCTATTCCCAGATAAGTTTTTAGTAAGTAGTTATTGTGTGATTAGAGTGGGAAAAGGGAAACACTGAACTTCCAAGCAAAGTGAGAAGAGCTTCTGAAAAGAAAGGGAACGCCTAAAAAAATTCTATGTATATAGAAACAGGAACCGATAACAAAATTAGCAGGTAAGATATAGCGATGGGAATTCCGGCTCGTTTTAGAGAACCGGCTCTTTTTAGTGAGCCGGTTCTCTAAAAAGAGCCAGATGTAACAGTGTTGGCTTCTTAGGGCTCCCAAGCGGCTCTTCAGGTTGTTTTGTTGTTTTAATTAATTTATTATCAACAATAGAATATTATGCACAAAATGAATTACAAATGTAAAAATGTTTTTTATTTATTTATATATGTTTATTATATAAATATGCTTTTATTTATTTACTCCACATAACATAATGAAATACAAAAAACAACTATTTACAGTTAAACTTTGAACTATTTAAATTTTCAGCTTTTTCTTTTAAACAAATTTAAAGTGAAACAACACAAAACACTGGAAACCACAACACAATAAAATATAGATTAAATTATGCAAAGCAAAAAGAAAAAACTGAAGACCCAGATCTTTAATTTAGGTAAAGGTTTGCATTCAGATGCATGATGCTGTAGATACTGCAGCAGAAGCAGCAGCAGCAGCAGCAGCAGTTGCAGTAGACACACTGGCACCTTCATTAATATCACACTCAACTGACTGTGTTTTATCTTCCCATTGCACTGATGGGTGGACAGTTCTCAGGTACCTGTGCAGTTTGTTTGTGAAGCCTATATGATATTCTTTTCTTGTAGACTCTACACTCTGCCTTTGTAATGTCAGTAGAATTGAAATGGTTCCAGATTTTGCATCACTCATTTTCTTTACTATACCTTTCTAATATTGTTTCTTGTTGTTGCCTCTGGCTCTCTCTCTCCCTCTGTTCATGTGCTAATGCTGCTATTAGTGTAACTATCGCCCCTCCCCCCTCTGCTCAGCACAAACAAAAAAACAAACACATATTGATCAGTGTGGCATGAAGCGAAAAAAGTGTGAGAGAAAGAAAAAAATAAAGCAGTTCCAAAAGCCGTTTTGTTCGCGACCGACCCATCACTAGTAAGATAAAGTAAAACGAACTCTAGGCGGGCCTAGCTACTTCAGGGTCGCTACATTAGGATGATTGGTTTTTGCTCTAGATTAAAGAATGGCAGTTGATCAAATTAATTTTCATCAATAATGCTTTTACCTCATCATTTGCATCAAACATTTGTTTTATCATTTACTGCACATAGTTATGTTTAGACTTCTACCCTCACCCACTAACAGGCATAAACAGAGAGAAGCCTTCTTTTCTGTGGAATGTGTGATGAGCAAGGTCTGCCTGAACTGGTGATGGCACCAGAAGGTACAAAACCTTGAGGCCCACTCTGCTAGAGGAAACTCGGCTGTTAATTTCTGGGGTTAGAGAAGCTCTTTCTCTCCCTTTTCTTTTCCTCGCTCCCTTCGCTATCTCTTTATGCAGATCTGAGCAGAGGGTAAGAGGTGGTTGCCATGGTAAAGGGAGCGTTGCCTGCAAGAGAGTCATCTCTAAATAAGGAGATCCAGAGAGGTGCAAAAGAAGAAACACAAGCTCATATCAGACCACCCTCAACTAGGGTTGCCAACTCCCCGAAAAATAAATAAGGGACACCTCGTGGCCAGGGCCGGGCGACCCAGTTGTCTTCACCCTTCCCAGTGTGGTGAATTTTTAGCTCTTTTTTTGTGTGAAATTATTTTTTTAACCATTTGACTTGAAGTTGATTTAAGTAGATGCATATTCTATTCTTTGTGATATGACCATATGTGAAACAAGTGATCATTTAGCCATTTATTTTTAGCTCAAAATGACAACATTAACACAGTAAAACAGGTCTCTTTCTTAAACTGTCATGCTTAACTTTTGAGAATATAAGTAAATCTTTCTTTAAAAGAACTCTGTCCTGCTTAACTTAAAATAATAGAAAACAATAGAAGGAAAAACATTCTTGTAACAGTGCACATTTAGTGCATTTAGTACAATTGGCTTCAGTTGAGGTATTATTTCAGACGCTCATCAGCTGCTCCTGTTTCTAAACCAGCTTGTTCCCATGATTATGCATCTTAACTCATCATCATTATTCATCTATGTATTACTTTTATGTATTAGTGATCTATTTGTTGTAATCATCTATCCTTGCAGTTGTTTATTACACAAAATAAATTATATTATCACACTTCTGGCCACATAGCGCTGATATTCACTGCACATGCCCATATTAACTTTTTCCAGCCAGGTGTTTTCCTTTTCCCATTCTTCCCTTTCTCTGAGGGGAACAAACATTGCTGCTCTAATGCTGGGCTCACACTGTGCGGTTTGTGGCCCATTTTGAGCCGATTTTTGAGTCGTGCGACCGTTTTGGTGATCGGACCGATTTTGGCCTTCATCGTGCATCGTGTAGTATACGTGGGGTAACGAGAAGTGATTAACACCTCACAACCAGCTCCCGATCATCAATCGCTCGTGAGGGTCTCACCGACTGCAGCCGCTCAAACTGCTCACGCGCAAACACGTAAACGTCGGTGAAAAACACGAAATAGCACAGCAGTGCAGCGTGTGATCTGGACACAAGCGATGGAGGCACAACTTGTAGAACTTTGGAAAGCTCATCCGAGCCTTTTCGATGTGGCATCACAAAATTATCACGACCACAACAACCGTGAAAATAGTTGGATCTACACTGCTGCTCAATCACAGCTGTCTGATCAGTGTTTTTCATTAGCAATTTAGCAAAGTTGATGGTGGTGGTGTGCGTGTCTGTGTGAGTGAAAGACAGAGAGAGCGAGAGCGAGTGACAGATTTTCTGCTATAACCTTCATGTTATGGACGCACAGTGTGAGCTCTCAGGTCGCATCAGAGCATCGGGCGGTATAGTGTGAGACCCTGCATCGTGACCTACCAACTTCTAACCCCTGCGAGTCAATCGTGCAGTTTGAGCAGGAGCTGAATAATGTGACTGAAAAAAATCGCACAGTGTTTGCCCAGCATTAGGTTTACTGTCATCCGAGACTTGCACCGCAGTGTCGGCGTTGGTTTCCCTGTTGGCCATGCTTCTTGTTGTGGTCATCTGTTGTCTTCCGGTATTTTCTCCACAAGCGACCTTTCCTCGACCAATGAGATGAGCGGTAATCTGAATTGTCATACTCAAATTGTCATAAGTGTGCTGTCAGCTCATTGGTCACAAAGCAGGAGAGGGGCTGGGAATTATGTTTTCAAACAAAGCGTTAATTCCATTAACATTTATAGACTACTTTTGATTCTCACTGTATTACGGGACAAAGTGCGTCCCTTATTAGCTCAATACGGGACGTGTACTTTTGTTTCTAAATACGGGACGATTCCGTTTTTTAAGGGACGGTTGGCAACCCTATTCAGACCGGTCACATGATGTTAACCTGATGTTTCTGTGACATGCAATAAAAGTCTTTACATCCTGGGTGCTTTGTCTCTAAACCTCTTTGTCTCTAATAAAAAGTGAAATCTAATTATTTTGAGCATATTTGTCCTCACTCATGGAAAAAACCCAACACAACTGGAATAAGTGATCCTTTCTTATATTTATTTTTCTAAAGAATTAATGAGGATTTTTGACCTGTTTTAAAAAGCCTCTGTATAAATTGTATAATATTTAAGTAAGACTTTGAATTGGAAAATGATTTGCACTGTTTAGATTCTATTTGGTGTTATTTGGCAAGGTTTTGATGTGGGTCTAGTGGTATTTCCGTAGTTAAGGACAGATTTTATGTAACTGAATATGTTAATTGTTTAATAATTTATTATTGTTTAATAAAACATACATTAAACCCACAAATAAATGCAAAGTGGAAGCTAAAAATAACGAGAACGTCTGTCTCTAACAGTTTCTTTTCTCGGCTCTTGTAGTTATTATCGGTGCCATGATTTTCATTTCAAGCAGACTGTGCTGTTACTAATATGCTGATCATAAAATGACACACTGTCTCATCTCAGTGGAGTATGTGAGGAATAAAGAGCATGCGATACTACACAAACAGCTTGTATTGACATGTGTTATAACCTCAGGATAAAAATGCTCGGAAACTCAAGTGCCAGTTTTAGGACGTTTACTGACCACTTTTAGAAACAACCACAGCTAGTCGCACACATACAGGAAAACTGTCCCACCCATAACAATCCGGCAGGGAGAACCCTGAAAAACCTCTGAAGGTTCCAGGGTGCAACGCCCCCAAACATACATTAACAGCAACACTGTCTATAACAACATGAATGCTCTTAAAGTGAAGTAATTTACTAGCCATCTCATGATAACTGGTTTTGTTGGGTCTGCCTATTTTGCAAACGCTCATATGGGTTGTATTTAACTGTAGGAAAAAATCTTTGTTTGGACCAGAAAACCTGTTAAATTAAAATTCCTGATATATTATAGAGGAAAGTACACGTCAGGTGGATTTTTTTCCTTGTCTGAATGATTCTACATACAGTGACCCAGAGAGAAGTTATGGAAACTCCAGAACGATGAAAAGGTTTTTATGACTGAACAAACATCAGCCAAGTCATGTTTTTATACAGATCATTTGATAACTCTTTAAATCAGATAGTTAGTATTCAAAATTCAGTTGCTGGGCAACCTTTATTAAATCATAAAATTCTCAGGCTAAGCCAAGTGAGGCATATAGGTTGTGAATTTGTGTTAGAAGATTTATGCAAGATAGATTTCACTCAGAAAACACGTAGTCGCTGAAAACAGACTCAGTCAGCATTTATTAGCTTTTCTAGTCTTGTACAAAAAAGCATTATTGGCAAGTCGGCAAATGTACCACACCATGTTCACACTTCTGACGCATTCCCAGTGTCCCAACGGGTCTTCCTCTGGTACACATAAACTCGATTTCATCATCATGTTCTATATACAGTTTATCATCTCTTGAAAATCTGAACTGAATATTATGTCTGTTCATGTCGTCTCTATTCACAGTGCAGGCTTCTGTAAGACATAAAAGATAAACAGTCTTTTAATGTTAGTAAAATACATGAATGTACAGAATATTGTGTTCTGTAAAGGACTCTGTGGCTACAAATAAAATTGATTTTCTCCTGCCTAATTCTAAATTGTGGTCAAATGCTGGAATGGTACACAGATGATCTACTGTTGCTGTTGCTCTTGTGGGGTGATTACATTCACTGTTAATTTTATGTAATATTTCTGTGACTATTTTACATGCTGAAGTCCTGTCCATCCCAGCCTGACTCCTCTCAGCCTCACTACAGTACTAGACACTTTAATACCCACCTGCACAATGTACATTTTTCAGATGTTTCAATTTGAAATTTCCAGATTGTCTTATTTTATTTAATTCACTTTTATGGTTATATGTATATATGTTCTCTCTTTTTGCATGTACATAATGTTCTCTCTCTCTTTTTGCACAGTCGAGGAGCGTGTCAGGATACATTTCACTGCGTGGTGTGCTCGTATAACTATGCGTGTGACAAGGGCTCTGTACTATAATTCAACTTCATCATGTCTATTTTATAATATCACCTGAAGTCAACAGGAAAAAAATTAAAGAAGGTCTTACTGGAGCTCATCATGGAAAAACATAAAAAATGTTTGTCAGTAAACTTCAGACCCTACTATCCACACAGTGAGAAATGATTTTGTACCTGTTGATTTCTTATGTCAAACACAACATGCTCCAAAAAATCTATCACAGTGTTTTAAATGCGTGCGGTGTACACCACCACAGTGGACTTTAAACTGAACATTTAAGATGTTTATTCAAGGGCTTCAACAAAGTAATGCATTCGCTGTTTGTGAGTAACATATTTAATTTCATATTTTATACATAGTTTCTCATCTTGAGAGGCTCACAAGCAGTTGTGTATATTTTTGTAAATATCGATCACACCTCTGGAATTAAACAAAATTAAAAAACAAAAACCAAAATGACTTTTTACGTTTCTCTTCACACAATGTAACATGAAAAATATAAAGAAAACTTTTACTTACGGAGGCATCTAATCTCTCCAGTCCATTCACCATCATTACATGTTTTGAACGGTCCACCCTTCATGACGTAATAACGCTGACAGATATATTCAACCTTTTCATTATGTTGGTACAGCTGTTTAGTACTTGTTTTGGTGTCTCCATCTGAAAGAGGTGGTGGCCTCCCACAACCCTGGGCACCTGCAAAAGTGTGAGCAATGGAGAAAAAAAAAGTTTAGACAACATTTAGTCACAAAAATTTTTTAGTCACGTTTTTATGTTCATATACCGTCACATATTATTTTACATTTCAGGTGAAGTTTTCATCATGCAATCCGAGTGCAGATCACAGCCTTTAAGACTGCTTTGTCATCCTATATATGTAGTTCTGTTATGCTTAGAAAGCGGTCAGCACTCTTTGTAACTAATGATAAACTGTGTTGTACTGGTATCAAACTCATGTTGCTGTTGAAATGATCTGCTTCTTTGATATATTCATCTACTGCCCTCTCCCACATCTTACAGATCCTATCCTTTTAATTGTTTTAATCATTTTATTGTGAAAAAACAATTTTTTTTTTTAAAGTTCAAACTCTTCTATGGTTCGTGTGTGCTCATCAGGTTCTCACATTTCCTCTGACATGTCCATAGCATGTTGTATTTCCTTGTTCCTCCATGTAACCCATGTTAACTGGTGATGAAATGTGTGATGTCTGTGGCTATGATAGAGGGCCACTTAAAAACACTGAAATCGTGGAAAAGCAAACCTGACATTAAATCTCTCAAAGTGTGACTTTGGGCAGACTGCAATAGTGTATCTAGGAGAAGTAGTGGGTGGTGAACAAGTGAAACCCATCCACTTAAGAACTGAAGCCATTGTGATGTTCTCAGAGCTGCAGCACAGTTTGGGGATGGTGGGTTATTACAGAGGTTTCTAAAAAAACGAATTCTTCTTGTTCGTATTAATATTATTATTTAATGATATAACTGCAACTAACCCTGAAGTCTACATTGTGGTGTGTTCAGGTATAATCTTAAATGCACCACATTTCAAACAGTTTTGAGCTACTGTCTGTGTTAGTGAAAACAACTTTTCAGCGTCACACTTAACCAACTTCTCAGATTTAATAAACTTGTCAAACTGGTTCCAGCGGCCCTCCACTGGCTGTTTGTTTACTTAGAACATATTTAAAAACTTTGTGTGCAACAAAAGGGAAATGTAACTCACGGCGGCATCTCATCTCTCCAACCCAATCACCATCGACACAGGTTTTGAACGGCCCACCCTCCATGCCGTAGTCTCTGTCACACACATATTCGACCTTTTCATTGTGTCTGTATGTGTTTCTAGTCGCTGTTTTGGTCTGTCCACCTGAAAGACGTGGTGGCGTCCTACATTGCTGGGCAGCTAAAAATTGTGGGCAATAACAGAGGAAAAACCAACATTAGATAATATTTTGTCACAATAATCACATTTTCACTCTGACCTGCTGTCATGCATCATTTTTCATTTGAAGTGAAATATTTGTCATACACCCTGTGCATCACTCTCCTTTACCTTAACACTGTGTGGCCATGTGTGACAAAGAATTAACCAGAAACAATGTTCACACAAACTAATTAGCACAAGAGCAGATCAGGCAGAGGACATTTTACTGATAACCTGAAATGTGTTTTTGCCTCAAAACAAACTATTAATTTCTGGTTTAAAGTGTGTGTAACTTACACTCATACACACGACACCCCAAGAAATACCAAAAACAGCAATAGCAATCTTTTTCCATCCTTTGTACTGATAAACAGTAAGATCACAAGAGGACAAGTGTTGTACCTTCACATGTGGGACGAGGATTGCTCCACTGTCCATTTCCCAAACATTCAAGCGTTGCGTTCCCTTTGATGATGTGATTACTGTTTTTACAAGCAAATGTTAGATGTTGTCCTTTTTTCATTTGATCGTCTGTTACATCTGTGGTGATTGTTAGACCTGCTGGTGTTTCAGGGACTCTACATTTCTCTGTTTTGAAAAAGAGAATCTGTTTTATTGTGAGGTTTACATTATAAACATGAAACCAAATCAGATTCAAAGTAATAAGACACTTTCTCACTACATTTTCAAACTAAGCAAGTTTTTCTTTAAATATTTATTATTAATAGGCATTCAGTTTCTCATTGCTGTAATGGAGATGTAATCAATGTCCAGTCTTTTAGATAACTCTTTATTGTCATTGCAGAGTCATACTAAGTACAGCACTACAATGAAATTGGAAATCTGTCCTATGTCGGCACTAAATATAACACAACACGATACGATACAAAACATCACAGCGCAACACAAACAACACAACACAGTAACTTAACTTAGTAATAAAAAATGAAGAAAAAGTGTATGTGTATTGCACACTGTTATTATTGCACATTAATTATTATTGCACCTTGTTATAAATATAATTATTATTACTGTTATTGTTTTTACCGTATAACAGTATATTTAAGGTTAGTTAAAGATTGTGTCTTTGGTACAATGTTGCATTATATTATTTCCATTGTTTTATCCCTCAAAGCAGGACTATATTCTTTCTCTACCCTTAACCAAGGGTGGGGAAAGAAAGATGACTAAAGATGAAATATGCCAGCATGCAGAATGACAGCCAGCAGTGTTTTTAACTTTTAAGACTCCAGTTTTAAAGCTTATTCACTGCAATAGTTTATTTTCATGTACGTACGTATACACTGAATATTGAGCTTCTTCCATTTCTCAGCTGTGCATTTAATCAAGGCTTGTCCTTCTAGTTAAGCACTGATAAGTTACTTTACAGTCAGATTCAGTATTCCCTATAATAAGGAGTTAGTAGTAACTCAATGGTCATAAACGTATTTGTCCCTTGTATTCATGATCCAAGCTCTAGTGGTGTGTAAAAGTAAATATAAACAGAATGCAATGATTTAAAAATTTCATAAACCCAGATTTTTTCACAATAAAACATAAAACATTTGTCTTAGATATCCTATACAATCTTCCTTTAAGACTGCTTTGTCAAACAAACTGCCAATTCTGATTCAAACAGCCCACTGAACAACTGATATTACTTATGATCTCTCCTTTTGATATATATCCTGCTGTTATGCTCAGAAAGTGGTTAGCACTCATTGTAACTAATGATAAACTGTGTTGGACAGGTATCAAATTTATGTTTGAGATTTCTAATTAATTCCCTCCTCACAAAGGAAACGTTGCTGCTGCAATTATCTGCTTTATTTTAGGACGGAAGTGACGGACAAGGTAAGCGACTCATGTTGTAACTGACGTCAGACGCCGGAGATTTTGGCGGAAAATTAAAGCAAATGGTAGTTTAGATTTGAACAAATTCATTTAAGCTTCAGCATTACCAAATACACTTATCAATTGTCTTATAACTAACACTATTTGTCTAAATAATCTCCAACACCCTGGAGAACAACGAGGAGAGTTTAGAGACTCTCCAAGATTATATTGATCAGTGCTTTCAGGATCTCGTGATGAAGAAGACCCCGTGTGCAGCTTCCCCGGCCAAACCTGAGACGCCGTCGTCGAAAAGACAACGCCCGGCAGATTCCCCCGGCTCAACATCGCCAGCCGGCAAAGATATTGCCGACATATTGGAGTCAATCGACAAGCGATTGTCCAGTTTCGACGCAAGGCTGTCCTTGGTGGAGATTCTTCACCGAGAATTTAAATGCTTGCGAGAATCCCTGGAGTACAGCCAGCAGCAGGTGGAAACGCTTGCTGCTGAAAATGCCACGCTAAGGGAGTCGGTGAAATGTCTCACAGATAATGTTACCCAGCTCAATAGAGAAAATAAAAAAATAAAAGAAACAGTTATCGATCTACAAGCTCGTAGCATGCGTGATAATCTGGTATTTTCTGGTATTCCAGAAGCCGCTGGAGAGGACGCGGAGACCACGGTAAAAAGCTTCATCAAAACCCACCTGAAGCTGCCGGAGGACACTGTGAAGAACATCGTCTTCGATCGGGTACATCGCCTCGGCCCCATTCGGGCTACGGCCGGGAGACCACGTCCTATCGTGGCCAAATTCGGCCACTTCAAACAAAAGCAACATGTGAAAAGCCGCGGCAGGGAATTAAAAGGAACGGACTTCAGCGTGAACGACCAGTTCCCCAAAGAGATCTTGGAACGACGCAGGGTCCTCTTCCCAATCCGACGCGGCTTCATCCAGAAGGGCTCCCGCGCTGTCATCGCTGTGGACCGGCTGTACGTGGACGGACAGCTCCACCGCGACCCCAACATCACTCCGTGGCTGTATTCACCTCACACCAGATAAGAATCAGCTGCACCATTTCCCTATCCACTCACACTAACTTGCATTAACATCTGTTTAACTTACCAGCATCAAATCGCATCTTAAAGTGTGATTTCATAGCAGAATTAACACCGTCACTCTCCGTCAGTGATTTAATTGGAATGTTTACGTTTTGTTTTGTGTTTTTTTTTTCTTCTCGTTTTTTTCCCTCTCTTTCCCCCCCTCTTGGTTTTATACTGCTCACCCCTGTCCTTGGTTTCTTTCTTTATTCCTTTCACTGCCTCGATCACCTGCTACGACACTCATCCACAAACATCCTTTATTTCGACACATACGCACCATGCGCTCAACGGCAGCACATTTACATCAGTCAGACAGCGCACACAGTCGTTTAGGATACACACACTTAAGCCAAGCCTACTCATATTAGTAACTATGCATACACAAAGTCAGACTCAGGGAGCATCTCGCCACACATTTTTTCTCTCTCTCCTTCTCTTTATTTATGAACAAGTGACATATTCTCTCCACCTGGCTAAGCGACGCACACAGCATACATCCCTAGTTATACACAAACATCTATGGGTACACTGAGGTTCATTACATGGAATATAAATGGAGCTGGCTCCAGAGTAAAGAGGTTAAAAATATTTAACCAACTCAAAAAACTACAGGCAGATGTTGTCCTTTTACAAGAGACCCACAGACCTCTTAGAGGTTCGAATGAACTTAAAACACCTGAGTTTCCTAATGTGTTCTCAGCTTGTTATAATTCTAGACAAAGGGGAGTAGCAATTTTAATACATAAAAATATTAATTTCACAGTACTCGATACAGTTATAGATCCAGAGGGCAGATTCTTAATCATTAAACTATCTATACTTGATAAAAAAAAAGCTATGTATTGTAAGTGTATATGGTCCAAATGTTGATGATCCCTCATTCTTTCACGGTTTTTTCAGTGCACTCTCTGAACACTTAGATGGCACACTTGTTCTTGGAGGTGACCTCAACCTTGGACTAAATGAAGACATGGATAGGCTCAATACAGCGGGAACTCAGCGTAATTGGCAGTCCACAAATATAATCAAACAGTATATGAGCGACTTTGGTCTTTGCGATGCATGGCGCTCCCTTCACCCCACCAGTAAGGAATATACTTTTTTCTCACATGTCCATCACTCTTACTCTCGTCTGGATTATTTTTTGGTCAGCAGCTCACTGCTGAACGACATTTCAGACACTGAGATTCATCCTATAGCTGTCAGCGATCATGCTCCTGTATCTTTAACACTAATGCACAAGAATAATACTACGCCAAGAAAAAACTGGAGATTTAATGTATCACTACTTAAAGATGAAGACTTTATTAAATATTTTAAAAAAGAGTGGACTTCATATTTGGACTATAATGACACTCCCGAAACATCAGCTTCTGTTCTATGGGAAGCAGGGAAAGCTGTGATGAGGTAAAATAATTTCTTTCTCATCACATAAAAAGAAAAAAGAAAACAAAAATATTCAGGAATTAGAAAAAAACATCAAATCACTAGAAGAAGCCTACGCGTCCCACCAAGATCAGGAAACATTGAACAAAATAAGCAAAACAAAACTAGAATTAAATGAGATAATTGATAAAAAAACAAAATTCTTAGTACAAAGACTACGCCTACAAAATTATGAACATGGTAATAAATCCGGTCAATTTCTAGCAAACCAGCTAAAAATAAATAAAGAAAAAACAACTATATGTGCTGTTCAAGATTCATCTGGGAACACAATATATGATCCGATACAAATAAACAACATTTTCAGGGATTTCTATAAAACGTTGTATTCACCACAAATAAACCCAAAAAGAAATTGATCAGTTTTTGGACAACATAACTCTTCCAAAATTATTGGACACTCAAGCAATGGCACTGGATTCACCATTGACACCAGGTGAACTCCAGGAAGCTCTGATAAGTATGCCCAATAATAAGGCTCCAGGTCCAGACGGCTTTCCTGCAGAATTCTACAAAGAATTCTGGTTGATTCTAGCACCAGTTTTCTACAGAACGTTGTTGGAAATTAAAGAAAAGGGCAGACCATCAAATATGAATTCTGCAAACATTAATCTCCTACTAAAACCAGGCAAAGACCCTGTATATCCCTCAAGCTATCGTCCAATATCCCTTATAAACGTAGACCTTAAAATAATCTGCAAAGCTCTCTCAAAGAGACTGGAGAAAATAACCCCCCTCTTAATTCATCCTGACCAAACTGGTTTCATAAAAGGTAGGCACTCATCAACAAATACACGTAGATTACTTAATTTGATAGACTACTCATACAGTAAAAACCTAGAAACTACAATATTCTCTTTAGACGCAGAAAAAGCATTCGACAGAGTTAACTGGAAATTTCTATTTGCAACTTTACACAAATTTGGTTTTGGATCCTCTTTCATAAACTGGTTAAAAATATTATATAATTCCCCAACAGCTTGTGTTAGAACAAATGACCAGACATCCTCCAGCTTCTGTCTCTTGAGGGGCACCAGGCAGGGATGCCCACTCTCCCCTTCACTGTTTGCAATTTTTATTGAACCACTAGCAGCAGCAATTAGACAGAATTCAGTAATTAAGGGCATAAAATGCAAGAACGTGGAACATAAAATCAGCCTTTATGCGGATGATGTGTTACTCTTTCTCCAAAATTCACAAACCAATATCTCTGGGGTGATTGAATTGATAAACTCTTTTGCAAGAATATCAGATTACTCAATTAACTGGTCAAAATCTACAGTTCTACCAATTAATTGCTCCCTCCATAATTCCTCTTCTACACCACTGCAATCGGGAAATATAAAATATTTAGGTATTAATGTTTCTCCCAAGCTTGCAGATCTAACTAAATTAAACCATATCCCACTTTTAAAGAAGGTAGAAGATGATCTGGCTAGATGGAAATGTCTACCCATATCACTCATGGGAAGGGTTGCCGCTATAAAAATGATGGTCTTACCAAAAATAAATTATTTATTCTCAATGATCCCAACTAAACCGCCACAAGATTGGTTCAGATCTCTAGATTCATGTATGTCCAAATTCCTTTGGAAAAATAAACCCCCACATATAAGCTTAAAAACACTACAAAAGACCAAGGATAAAGGAGGACTAGAACTGCCTAACTTTCAGCACTACTTCTTAGCCAACAGGCTTCAGTTTATCTCAGGATGGCTAAAACATACCCTCTTAGATGAACCTTGGCTAGATGTAGAACAAGCACTTTGCAATAATCTAGAGATCAGCTCAAACATCCAACGACATGAATGCTTTAAAAGCATCAACATCAGCGCTTCTCTGACAGCATGGTGGGAGTTTCTAAAATTGACAGCGTCTTCATTAATCCCATGCAAACGTACACCTATCTGGAACAACCCTGACATATTACAAAACAATAATATGATAAACTTTTCAGATTGGAGTGGTAAAGGAATCAAATATTTAGAACATATACTAGAAGGAACAGAATTTATTTCATTTGACAGACTAGTTACACAATATGGGATCAACAAGAAAAGATTTTTAGAATATCAACAAATTAAATCCATAGTAAAAAAGAAATTTAAACCGGGTCAAGTTGAACTACAAACCCCACCAAGTGTGGTTCAATTTCTTACTCTTAAAACCCCCAAATTACTATCCAAAATATACAGAATGCTTTCTAAAACAGATGAATCAATATCACTTCCTATTGCAAAATGGGAAGCGGATTTATCAGTTAACTTAGACCTAAACTTCTGGTCTCAGATTTGCTTCAAAAACTTTCATCTAATTAGAAATCCCAGTCTTCAATTAATTCAATACAAAATATTACATAGAGTGCACTATACAGGTCATCGGATGTTCAAGATGGGCTTTACGTCTACCAACAACTGCTCACACTGCCAAACCAATTCACCGGACAATTATATCCACGCTCTTTGGTTCTGTCCACCAGTTCAGAAGTTTTGGCGCGAGATATGTGAAGACTTATCGAAGTGTCTGAAATGTAACATTCCAACTTCCCCCTTAGTGTGTTTGTTGGGCAGCTTAGATAATGTCACTTCAGAAAAGAATATCGCCCATATGGTTTTCACTGCCCTATGCATAGCCAAGAAAACAGTCCTCATGAACTGGAAAAATAAAAATAATCTTAACTCTAACCAATATAGAAATTATCTATTAGATTACATTAGTCTTGATACAGCCTCTGCCACCACATCAGATCAATTGCTCTGGGCTCCTTTGATCAGCTCCATCACCTAGTGGGGGTGGGGGGTCATAGTTTGGTCCCGCCTTCACTGTTGTGATTGGTGTGGGGGTAGGGACAGGCTTAGGGCGTCGGGGGGTTCCCCGGAGGCATTTTCCTTGGGGGGCTTAACCCGGGGTAGCGGTCATGTCCGGTTAGGGGCTCTGTTGGCTCTCAGGTGACTGTTTCCTCGCGGCTGCGTGCAGCGGGACTAGGGGAGGGTCTGTGCTGACGGACGTGGGTTACTGACCTGGTAGCCTGGCTGCCCCTGGGTGGGTCCGGGATGGGCGTGAGGTTCTGGGGGCGCTCCGTCTCTGGGCCGGGGCCCGGGCCGGGCCTCGGGGGCTTGGGTCCTGGTTGGTGTGTTGCCGGGGTTGTGGGCGGGTGGGTGCATGGGGGCCCAGCCCTGGAGCAGGGTGCCGCCGGTGCATCGAGCCACCTGGGGGGCTCTTCAACTGGTGGGGAAGATTGTCACATCTTGCAGGAGCTTTCCTCTCCTCAGGGGCTCTCTCTACAGGAGGGGGAGATACAGGAGAGGTGGAGGAAGATCTCAGCCTGGGTGTTTATTGTCTTATGTAGTCTGGAAGATGAGTGGATGGTGGGGTGGGTGCAGTTTTCTCTGTGGTGGGGTTGGGTAGACTGTCCTGGGCTCTGTGGGGCCGGGAGGCGCTGCTGCGCTGGGCCCCGGTCTGGATGGGCCTGGGCCCCCTTTCCCTGGTGGGTCGCGGAGTATGGGGGTACCTACTGGGGTCAGCGGGGGAGCTGGCCCCAGGGAGGGGTCACTTGCCCCTCCCTTCCTTCCCTCCCCATCTCCAGCTGCCTCCCTCTTCCCGCTCCATCACAACCACCCACACATGCAGGACCTTGGAGTAGGGGTATGTCACCAGGGTGCAGAGGAGGCCACCCCCCCACCCCCCCTGTCCCCTTCTGGCTGCCCCTGCCTCAATTTTATCCCACAACTTAGACATTCACATTACTCACACTCTCATTACACATGCATATAGGATCTTGGGGGTGGGCACGATACACGGAATCCAAAGTACCATCAGGGTGTACACCCCACCCCTGGCGTCGTTGCCCACCTCTCAATGTTAAATACACGTAGACATTGAGGGCCAGCAGGAGGGACCATGCGCTTACCTGCTGCTCTCTGGCAGGTAGCTCCATGCCCTCCTGGGTTTTAAATGCACCTTAGAACACACATGCATCAACACTACAATGAGCGGGTGGAGGGAGGTTTGGAGTCTTCTCTCACCCCCATTCTCTGCGACCTGCTGGAGCAGGGGGGCTAGGAGGAGGAGTTGGCCGTCCGACTGCGGTCTGGAGTGTGGGGCCTCCCTGCTGCTGCGGAGTCGGGGCGGTCTGCCTCCCCCCACCGCAGGGAAAAGGGTAACACCACCTGGGTCTGGGTGCAGTTCCCCCCCTCCAGGGGCAAGGGTACCTAGACCCGGTTTGTAGAGTACGCTTGGGGAGTGTGATCGTGTGTACAGCGTCTCTTTATGTCTGTCTTCACGTTGGTTGAGTGTGGAGTAAGTGTATATGAGAGCATGAGGGTGGGAATGGATGTTTGTATATGTGTGTGCCTGTATTTCTGTGTCTATATGTCAGGTTGGGTGTCAGGCGCCACCTCTCTGGGGACATCTTAGGCCCTCCAAGGTATGGAGGCCTATCTCCCCCTACCACCACTTCCCCTGCCAGTGGCGGACTCCCTCAGACGTCGGTGCGTTGGTGGTTCTTTGTGTCCGGGGATGGGCGTCCAGGTACACACCAGCTCACTCCTTGGCGGCCGCTTATCGGGGCCTGCAGCCTGGGGCTCGCTCGGGCCACTTCGGAGGTGGGGTGCCCCCGGCCTCTCGGCCTGGGGCTCGGTCACTCAGGCATGGCTGGCTGCCGGCGGAGCTCACGGGCGCGTCACTGCAACTCCCCCTGGCTTCTGCTCCGCGGCTGCTGAGTGAGCCCTCATCTGGGACTCTCCTCAGCTCTTTCTGGGACAGTGGCGCGGCTGCCCCTCTGTTGGTCTTCCTTGGTCTCTTGTGTTCTGGGGGCCTCTGGATGTCTGGAGTTTTGATCTCCTCCATACCTGCTTCATGCCCTGGAGGACGGGGCTGTGGCCCCCCACACCCTCTAGCAGATCATTACATGAAGGAACCTTTTAAAAACAAGCGCGTCCATGCTCACAGGTGTACACACAGGTGATCACACCCACAAACTACACCCCTTTTGGCTCCTACCTCAAAGCACACTGTGTTCTGTTGATCTTATGTGCTGCACAATAATGTTTAATATTTAGTATTTACTGTCATATTCCCATATATCATTGTGATGCTGGTTATTCTATTACTCTTGTTTTCTTCTGCTTGTTTTCTTTTTTCTTTCTCAGCAGGTGATCCAGGTGATTGATATATGCATTTTTTATTTCTTTATTTCTTTTTTTCTGCTCATTCTGTTGGTTTTTGTTTTTTGCCCTTCTCCCCCATCCCTCTTCTCAGCTGTTTCTCTTTCCCTCTTTCTTTCTCCCCTTCTTTCCCCCAGTCAAGTCTGTCCCGTATTCAGTAAGTGAAAATAAAATAAACAATAAAAGGTGAATCAAATGGACCATTACGGCAAGGCTGGGATGGTCAATTTGGTAAAGTAAATCCGTTGGGCATCTTTCTTTGCCTTTAGACAACAATTCTGATGGCAAAAGAGCCAAACGGGACAGGCCAAAAAAAAATAAAAATAATAATATCTGCTTTATTTGTTTATTCAAATACTGCCATCTCCCACATCTAACTCATTCAAATCCCATTCTTCTAATTCTTCTTATTTTTATTATGAATAATAATTCCTAATGATGTTTTTTTTGTTCAAGGTCAGCTAAGTAAAAGCTGCGGTGCCCTTGTGCTCGAACACCGAATAAATAGTCCCTACCTTGCAACAATTAGCTTTATCAAGAAAAGCAGTATATCACAAATGAATGTGAACAATCACATTTATCCTGAACATTCTTACCTCTACATTTGTTAGAGCCATGCAGGCCATCTTCCCTAAAGATTGGAGTGAAACTTCCTTCAGAACCTCTCTTGCATTTATACTGGACACTATTATCTTTCTTTTATCCCAACTAAATTTTCACAATAATATTGTGAGTAGACTGGCTCTAATATGGTGCATTTCTTCTCTATGTGAGCACTCAGTATACTTAATATAACATGCATCGTTCATTTATTGACAGACAAGTTTTGAAAAGATGTGCAGTTATTCACAAGATTTTTTAAATTATATTTTTGCAAATACATGAAATGAAAGAAATAAAAGCAGAATTTGAAGAAAAACAAGCTACACCTCATAATACCTTGACAAAGTGGATTTGGTTTCCATCCATCTCTGGTGCATGTGGCCCAGGGAGCGCCATCTGTACTCCTGTAGTCTGATCCACATGTGTAACTGACAGAGTCGCCCAGTCTTTGTTGTTGCCCAGAATCACCCCAGTAATCCAAATACAGAGCTTGTGGATGGCTACATGTAACCTCTAGAAAGAGATATAGACTAACTAATAGGGGCAGATCATCTTCATGTATAAATGAACCGCTGCAAAGCAAGAAACCTTAACCTTGAAATATGTGTATAAAGCAGATGCAGTTTTATACCTTCACACACTGGTCTGATAGTCCAGTCTCCGTCATTTTTGCAAGTAGTCTCAGCGAAGGTGGTCTGAGTGTTCAGAATCCAGTATGCCTCCCCACATGTAACTCTTATCTTCTCACCGGGAGAAAACACACTTCTATAAGCAGGTTCATATGTGGTTCCTCTGAGTGGTGGAAGTGTCAGTTGACATTTTATTTCTGAAATTGTTGAAAGATGAGGCATTTTGACCATTAGTATGTTATAATAAAAGATGCAGTTTGTTAAATGAGATTTGAAGGGCAATTGTGAGTGTGACAGGAACAAACACACAGACACACACACACACACACACACACACGCACAATATAAACAAATTCCCCTCTTGCCCCCACGGTCATCTACTAAAGGCCTGGGTACTTGAGGGTCCTGCTCAGTGTCTTAGCTGTTCCTAGGACTGCGCGCTTCTAGACAGAGATCTCAGATGTTGTTCCTTGGATATGCTTGAGCCACTCGGCCAGCTATGGGGTCACTGCAGTGAGTGCTCCGATTACCGCTGGGACCACTGTTACCTTCACCCTCCACATCTTCTTGAGCTCTTCTCTGAGACCTCAGTACTTCTCCATCTACTTGTGTTCTTTCTTCTTGATGTTGCTGTCGTTCGGTATAGCTACATCTATTACTACAGCCGTCTTTCTCTGATTGTACACTGCTACTATATCTGGTTGGTTAGCCATCACTAGTTTGTCTGTCTGTATCTGGAGGTCCCAGAAGCAGCTGGTTCATTTGTGCTGCCAGATGCTCATGGAGTGCCGTCAGCTTTTTCAGCAAGTAGTCATGAATCATGTTGGGGCCTGGTGAAGTCCAACTCTTCATTCTGGAGTTCTTCTCATGGATATTTACCTCTGTAATGATTACTGGACCCTGTTCAAGGAGGTTGCTGTGGTCTGTTCTTAGATCCACTAGCCACTGAGCATTGCTGTTATGGGTTGCCTCTTGCTCCCATATGCTCTTCCAGTACTGCTTTCTATCTCTCGGTTATGATTCTTCTGGCCAACACTGTGAACTTGGCAGTTCCCAAGGCCTCCTGTCTGCCACAAGAAAGATGATCACATCACATGCCTGAAACCTCCAGGGTGTGTCGCTCCTCCTGTCGCCCACCTGGAAACAGTGTTTACATTGCAATCTGCCTTTCATGGCTCTTTGGCCAGCATCTGTGACATTCAGTAGTAGCCTCATTGTTTTGACACACAAAACAAAACAAATAGCAGCAACCACACTACACACTCTAAACACATTAAATATTAAAAAACTGTTAAAATTGCTGTTCTCTCATTCACTGGCAAAAATGATTTATTATAATTCTGGTTTTACTTGGCCGATCAACACATTTTAAAAATTGGTATGCAGTTTGAAGTCCTCGCTTTTGACACAGGGTGAAATAAAAACTCAGCAATTGTGGGTCTTGCTGCCATATATTCTTAAATCAATCATGTGATTTAGACGCACCAGCATGTCTGGCAACTAGTGGGTTAAATGACTAAAATCCTTCCAGGTTTTCATGAGTTTTGCTTTCAGCCTTTTTCTCCATGGAGTCCGGCGTCTACATGAAAGTTTTATGTGGTTCTATTAAATTAAATAACGTGCATCGCCACTTTTGATTATAAATATTAAACATAAACAATAAAAATAAGAATCTATGTCAGCTGTATGATGTGATGACGTCTTTCATTTTGCATAAAACTATTCTTAAACAAATGTTGTTTCTGACACAACTCCAAAAAGGATTTGTGTCTTCTCCTGGGAGAGCTGAGTGAATGTGCAAAGCACTGCATTAAAATGAATAAATGTGTCATTGACTAATTAAAAGGCTGATTTCAATCCACTGTTTAAACATCTGTTTGTTACTGTAAACTATTATTAAGACAGAAACTAGTAATAAGACTTTCTTACCATTCTGCTGTAAAGATTCATTTGGATTCAGCCACAGGAGAAAAAGCCAAGAAAGGCCAAAGAGTCTCATTATTCAAATCAGGGATTGCTGTGTTCAGGAAATACTGCCTAAGAAGTCATTCACCTCCACACTTACACAGACTGAACTTTTTTACCACATGAATATGTGCATGCTGTGAAACTTACTCAGGGACACTGGCATTTAACCCTTCCACCTGACACACACACACACACACACACGCACACACACACACACACACACACACACACACACACACACACACACACACACACACACACACACACACACACACACACACACACAGTGTATTGTTAAAATCAATTATTTAGATTTATGTCTGTTTTCAATTGTTGGGTATAAATATAAGTATACTAAAATGTTTAATATTTATATCAATAAGTATTAGACAAAGTTATAGCACACTGCTGGCACACACAGAGTTGTTCTGCAATTTTTATGTGATTTGTTTACCATTGTCCTTGTCATTCATTTACATGTTTGTTCACGCAGCTCATGTCACTTCCAGTTAAGAAAAATCTTTAGTGGAAAGAGGACAAGGTCATTACATCAATAAATTTCCAAAAGAAAAGAGAAAAAAGACACATGCTCCATCCTCCTACTTTTTATTATATGGAAAATAATAATAATTATTTTTCAAAATAAATAATTGACAATTCAAATAATGAAACTGGCATTTAAACGGTTAAAATCCTGAAATACTGACTGAATGGTTTATCATTTGATAAGGGGTCAACTTTATTAGGTGAAGCAGAAAAGATATTGATCTATGAGTATTTTATGGCAGATTTTGTATAGATCTGCGTGAGGACAGAGCCAGAGATTTGAATGTGTTTTTCAACAGATTTGACACTGCAGTGAATGCTTACCCCTTCTGACTTACCTGTAGCCAGCCTACAATCCACAGGTACACTACACTCTCCCTCTCTCCACCTTGCACCATATCCTCCTGTGAAAGTCCTGAGACCCCTCCCCCACCTATCACTTTCACTCATGCCCAGGTTTAAAGACAAATGAGAAGACTCCACTCAGGCAAGTCTAAGTAGGGTGAGTCCCTGTGTGCTCACGGCCCGTGCCCCCCAGCTTTGTGGAGTCTTTGATAAACTTTTCATGATGCCAACAGACTCAATAAATATAAATAATAAATATCTCATAATTAGCTTCACATATTTGTGTTTTATACTTTATTGCACATAGTTAATCATTGTAGAGTAGTATTAGAAGTAGATTGCTACACTCAGATACTAACAGACACAAATAGAGAGGAGCTCCCTTCTCTAACGAATTTGCGGGTTAGGGTCTGTCTCACTAGTGAAGGCACCAGAAGGTAAACATGGTCATAAATTTTGGGATTGGAGAAGCTCTTTCTCTCTTTCTGCAAGTCTGACCGAAAGCCACTTGAAGTGGCATCTCCAAATAAGGAGATGCTCAGAAAATTGCAGAAGAAGAAATGTGAGCCGACATCAGACCTAAGGCCACCCTAAACTGTTTCGACCAATCATGTTAACATTATCCTTATCAAACATAATAAAAAAATGTTTACTGCCTGGGTGCAGCAGCCCTTTGTCTCTGAGCCGGAGAGAGGAGGTCTATAGCGCCATGTAAAACCAGTTTTTGATAATAAATTGCGAAAACTTATAATTGGAGCATATTTGTCTTCTCTCTCACAAAAACCTCTACACATAGTAACCTATACTCGATGGTCACGATAAAGCCATTTTAACCACTGTATGTGGAAAAACTCACAATACATTGGACTAGTCATTAAATTTTCCTAGAAAAACAGTGAGCGGCTGCCTAACTAATCAATTGGTGTTAGCTGCAACGGCGGCCTCTGGAAATTACAACAAGGACTGCACTGGATTCAAGGTTGGAGACTTCGTTCTACAGTTTGCAGCTGCCTGGGAGGAGGCTTGCTGCTTTTCTTCCTGTGTGACAGACAGTGCGGCAGGGAAGAGGACTCCTCTTGGATTTGACCAGATTCCTCATCAGAAGAGAGGTGCCAGTTTATAATTTTTTTTCAGGGCCACTGGCTCCCCCGACCACAGCGATCCAGGCCTGCAACCATATCGGACGTGGCGATTCTGGGTTGGTTTGTGTGTGTCTGTGTGTGTGGTGGTGGCCCATTAAACTAAAGTGGTGAATTAAATCACAAGTTACTTTGGGACTTTATTCTACTTATTCTATTTTCGAAACTGAAGGTGACTAATTGATTTAATTATTTTTTTTGCTTTTTACTCAGTTAACAAATTTAATTCAACTTGAAGATCTTGTTGCAATTGAATGTTTCCTATTCCCAGATAAGTTTTTAGTAAGTAGTTATTGTGTGATTAGAGTGGGAAAAGGGAAACACTGAACTTCCAAGCAAAGTGAGAAAAGCTTCTGAAAAGAAAGGGAACGCCTAAAAAAATTCTATGTATATAGAAACAGGAACCGATAACAAAATTAGCAGGTAAGATATAGCGATGGGAATTCCGGCTCGTTTTAGAGAACCGGCTCTTTTTAGTGAGCCGGTTCTCTAAAAAGAGCCAGATGTAACAGTGTTGGCTTCTTAGGGCTCCCAAGCGGCTCTTCAGGTTGTTTTGTTGTTTTAATTAATTTATTATCAACAATAGAATATTATGCACAAAATGAATTACTAATGTAAAAATGTTTTTTATTTATTTATATATGTTTATTATATAAATATGCTTTTATTTATTTACTCCACATAACATAATGAAATACAAAAAACAACTATTTACAGTTAAACTTTGAACTATTTAAATTTTCAGCTTTTTCTTTTAAACAAATTTAAAGTGAAACAACACAAAACACTGGAAACCACAACACAATAAAATATAGATTAAATTATGCAAAGCAAAAAGAAAAAACTGAAGACCCAGATCTTTAATTTAGGTAAAGGTTTGCATTCAGATGCATGATGCTGTAGATACTGCAGCAGAAGCAGCAGCAGCAGCAGCAGCAGCAGCAGTTGCAGTAGACACACTGGCACCTTCATTAATATCACACTCAACTGACTGTGTTTTATCTTCCCATTGCACTGATGGGTGGACAGTTCTCAGGTACCTGTGCAGTTTGTTTGTGAAGCCTATATGATATTCTTTTCTTGTAGACTCTACACTCTGCCTTTGTAATGTCAGTAGAATTGAAATGGTTCCAGATTTTGCATCACTCATTTTCTTTACTATACCTTTCTAATATTGTTTCTTGTTGTTGCCTCTGGCTCTCTCTCTCCCTCTGTTCATGTGCTAATGCTGCTATTAGTGTAACTATCGCCCCTCCCCCCTCTGCTCAGCACAAACAAAAAAACAAACACATATTGATCAGTGTGGCATGAAGCGAAAAAAGTGTGAGAGAAAGAAAAAAATAAAGCAGTTCCAAAAGCCGTTTTGTTCGCGACCGACCCATCACTAGTAAGATAAAGTAAAACGAACTCTAGGCGGGCCTAGCTACTTCAGGGTCGCTACATTAGGATGATTGGTTTTTGCTCTAGATTAAAGAATGGCAGTTGATCAAATTAATTTTCATCAATAATGCTTTTACCTCATCATTTGCATCAAACATTTGTTTTATCATTTACTGCACATAGTTATGTTTAGACTTCTACCCTCACCCACTAACAGGCATAAACAGAGAGAAGCCTTCTTTTCTGTGGAATGTGTGATGAGCAAGGTCTGCCTGAACTGGTGATGGCACCAGAAGGTACAAAACCTTGAGGCCCACTCTGCTAGAGGAAACTCGGCTGTTAATTTCTGGGGTTAGAGAAGCTCTTTCTCTCCCTTTTCTTTTCCTCGCTCCCTTCGCTATCTCTTTATGCAGATCTGAGCAGAGGGTAAGAGGTGGTTGCCATGGTAAAGGGAGCGTTGCCTGCAAGAGAGTCATCTCTAAATAAGGAGATCCAGAGAGGTGCAAAAGAAGAAACACAAGCTCATATCAGACCACCCTCAACTAGGGTTGCCAACTCCCCGAAAAATAAATAAGGGACACCTCGTGGCCAGGGCCGGGCGACCCAGTTGTCTTCACCCTTCCCAGTGTGGTGAATTTTTAGCTCTTTTTTTGTGTGAAATTATTTTTTTAACCATTTGACTTGAAGTTGATTTAAGTAGATGCATATTCTATTCTTTGTGATATGACCATATGTGAAACAAGTGATCATTTAGCCATTTATTTTTAGCTCAAAATGACAACATTAACACAGTAAAACAGGTCTCTTTCTTAAACTGTCATGCTTAACTTTTGAGAATATAAGTAAATCTTTCTTTAAAAGAACTCTGTCCTGCTTAACTTAAAATAATAGAAAACAATAGAAGGAAAAACATTCTTGTAACAGTGCACATTTAGTGCATTTAGTACAATTGGCTTCAGTTGAGGTATTATTTCAGACGCTCATCAGCTGCTCCTGTTTCTAAACCAGCTTGTTCCCATGATTATGCATCTTAACTCATCATCATTATTCATCTATGTATTACTTTTATGTATTAGTGATCTATTTGTTGTAATCATCTATCCTTGCAGTTGTTTATTACACAAAATAAGTTATATTATCACACTTCTGGCCACATAGCGCTGATATTCACTGCACATGCCCATATTAACTTTTTCCAGCCAGGTGTTTTCCTTTTCCCATTCTTCCCTTTCTCTGAGGGGAACAAACATTGCTGCTCTGATGCTGGGCTCACACTGTGCGGTTTTTGGCCCATTTTGAGCCGATTTTTGAGTCGTGCGACCGTTTTGGTGATCGGACCGATTTTGGCCTTCATCGTGCATCGTGTAGTATACGTGGGGTAACGAGAAGTGATTAACACCTCACAACCAGCTCCCGATCATCAATCGCTCGTGAGGGTCTCACCGACTGCAGCCGCTCAAACTGCTCACGCGCAAACACGTAAACGTCGGTGAAAAACACGAAATAGCACAGCAGTGCAGCGTGTGATCTGGACACAAGCGATGGAGGCACAACTTGTAGAACTTTGGAAAGCTCATCCGAGCCTTTTCGATGTGGCATCACAAAATTATCACGACCACAACAACCGTGAAAATAGTTGGATCTACACTGCTGCTCAATCACAGCTGCCTGATCAATGTTTTTCATTAGCAATTTAGCAAAGTTGATGGTGGTGGTGTGCGTGTGTGTGTGAGTGAAAGACAGAGAGAGCGAGAGCGAGTGACAGATTTTCTGCTATAACCTTCATGTTATGGACGCACAGTGTGAGCTCTCAGGTCGCATCAGAGCATCGGGCGGTATAGTGTGAGACCCTGCATCGTGACCTACCAACTTCTAACCCCTGCGAGTCAATCGTGCAGTTTGAGCAGGAGCTGAATAATGTGACTGAAAAAAATCGCACAGTGTTTGCCCAGCATTAGGTTTACTGTCATCCGAGACTTGCACCGCAGTGTCGGCGTTGGTTTCCCTGTTGGCCGTGCTTCTTGTTGTGGTCATCTGTTGTCTTCCGGTATTTTCTCCGCAAGCGACCTTTCCTCGACCAATGAGATGAGCGGTAATCTGAATTGTCATACTCAAATTGTCATAAGTGTGCTGTCAGCTCATTGGTCACAAAGCAGGAGAGGGGCTGGGAATTATGTTTTCAAACAAAGCGTTAATTCCATTAACATTTATAGACTACTTTTGATTCTCACTGTATTACGGGACAAAGTGCGTCCCTTATTAGCTCAATACGGGACGTGTACTTTTGTTTCTAAATACGGGACGATTCCGTTTTTTAAGGGACGGTTGGCAACCCTATTCAGACCGGTCACATGATGTTAACCTGATGTTTCTGTGACATGCAATAAAAGTCTTTACATCCTGGGTGCTTTGTCTCTAAACCTCTTTGTCTCTAATAAAAAGTGAAATCTAATTATTTTGAGCATATTTGTCCTCACTCATGGAAAAAACCCAACACAACTGGAATAAGTGATCCTTTCTTATATTTATTTTTCTAAAGAATTAATGAGGATTTTTGACCTGTTTTAAAAAGCCTCTGTATAAATTGTATAATATTTAAGTAAGACTTTGAATTGGAAAATGATTTGCACTGTTTAGATTCTATTTGGTGTTATTTGGCAAGGTTTTGATGTGGGTCTAGTGGTATTTCCGTAGTTAAGGACAGATTTTATGTAACTGAATATGTTAATTGTTTAATAATTTATTATTGTTTAATAAAACATACATTAAACCCACAAATAAATGCAAAGTGGAAGCTAAAAATAACGAGAACGTCTGTCTCTAACAGTTTCTTTTCTCGGCTCTTGTAGTTATTCAATCAATCAATCAATCTTTATTTATAAAGCACTTTTCATACAGAAAAAATGTAGCACAAAGTGCTTTACATAGTTAAAAGCAGCCCACCCCACCCTCCAACTCACTCCCCACACTCTCAATACACATATATCCCCCCACCCCCACCCACACACACATACACACACGCGCACACTTAAAGAGTAAAAATTGGGCTGGGCTCGCATGAGCCAAGTGAGGAAACATTATAACAGGGAGCCGTCTGCACCGGGAGCCGGTCACAGACCGCAGCCTCCGGGCTGGGCACACAGCAGGAGGGAGGCCAAGGAGCCCCCCAACCAGGCTGAGAGGACCCCAGAGACCCAGCAGCCACGGTCAATAACAGCCCCGGTGCAGAGAGCGCCCTCCGAGGAAACACTGGAGATATGACGCAATACGATATATACAGGGTAAAATGATAAAATAAATAAGAACAGGATACAATATAAATATAAATATAAATAGAGTAAGAAGATTAAAAAATGAATAAGAATAAAATCAATAAATATTAGGTAAAGTCTAAATTAATAATAGAATAACAGGATAGAATAAATAAGCATAAAATAAATAAACGTTAGGTGAAAGCTAAATTAAAAAGGTGGGTCTTGAGCCTGTTCTTAAAAACATGTACGTTCTCTGCGGCCCTGAGCTCCTCCAGCAGGCTGTTCCACAGACGAGGACCATACCACTGAAAAGCTGCCTCTCCGTGAGTATGTGTCCTGACTTTAGGGACAATCAAAAGGCCAGTACCAGAGGACCTCAGGGTCCGCGAGGGTTCGTATGGTAAAAGCAGATCTGAGAGATAAGAAGGCCCAAGACCATTAAGACATTTAAAAACCAATAAAAGAACTTTAAAATAGATCCTGAAACACACGGGGAGCCAGTGCAGCGATTCTAAAACCGGTGTAATGTGGGCCCGCCCTCTGGTCTTTGTCAGCACACGAGCTGCCGAGTTTTGCAAGAGTTGTAAAGTTGAAATATTCTTCTTAGGAAGACCAGAGAGCAGGGCATTACAGTAATCAATGCGACTGGTAATAAAAGCATGCATCAGCATCTCCGTGTTGGCCCGAGAGAGAATAGGGCGGACTCTGGCTATATTTTTTAGATGATAAAATCCAATTTTGGTTACATGTTTAACATGTGGGATAAAACCAAGCTCAGAGTCAAAAATAACACCCAGGTTTTTCACTTGTAGCGAAGGACATAGTGAAAATGCCTCTAATTTAGACAAGAGTTTCTCTCTCTGAGCCTCATGACCGACAATTAAAACTTCAGTTTTGTCCTGGTTAAGCTGTAAAAAGTTTTCTGCCATCCAAGATCTTATATCCAAGATACAGTTAAAAAGGGCATCCATTGGTCTGGTGTCATCAGGAGACACGGAGATGTACAGCTGCGTGTCATCAGCGTAACTGTGGAAGTTCACTCCATGCCTCCTGATGACACTGCCGAGAGGCAGCATATACAAATTAAAAAGTACAGGGCCTAGAACCGACCCTTGAGGCACACCACATGTCATTTTATGGATCTTAGAGGAGCATGTATCCATACTCACCATAAAAGTTCTGTCAGAGAGATATGAAGTGAACCAGTTGTGTACAGCACCAGAGAGGCCCACCATGTGTTTCAGTCTGTTTAAAAGAATAGCGTGGTCTACTGTATCAAAGGCTGCGCTTAGATCCAGTAGCACCAGGACTGAGAGCTTTTGGGAGTCCCATTATTATCGGTGCCATGATTTTCATTTCAAGCAGACTGTGCTGTTACTAATATGCTGATCATAAAATGACACACTGTCTCATCTCAGTGGAGTATGTGAGGAATAAAGAGCATGCGATACTACACAAACAGCTTGTATTGACATGTGTTATAACCTCAGGATAAAAATGCTCAGAAACTCAAGTGCCAGTTTTAGGACGTTTACTGACCACTTTTAGAAACAACCACAGCTAGTCGCACACATACAGGAAAACTGTCCCACCCATAACAATCCGGCAGGGAGAACCCTGAAAAACCTCTGAAGGTTCCAGGGTGCAACACCCCCAAACATACATTAACAGCAACACTGTCTATAACAACATGAATGCTCTTAAAGTGAAGTAATTTATTAGCCATCTCATGATAACTGGTTTTGTTGGGTCTGCCTATTTTGCAAACGCTCATATGGGTTGTATTTGACTGTAGGAAAAAATCTTTGTTTGAACCAGAAAACCTGTTAAATTAAAATTCCTGAAATAAATATAACTGAATTTTATTTTACAGCTCCAAACAATAACAGATTACAGCTTATATTATAGAGGAAAGTACACGTCAGGTGGATTTTTTTCCTTGTCTGAATGATTCTACATACAATGACCCAGAGAGAAGTTATGGAAACTCCAGAACGATCAAAAGGTTTTTATGACTGAACAAACATCAGCCAAGTCATGTTTTTATACAGATCATTTGATAACTCTTTAAATCAGATAGTTAGTATTCAAAATTCAGTTGCTGGGCAACCTTTATTAAATCATAAAATTCTCAGGCTAAGCCAAGTGAGGCATATAGGTTGTGAATTTGTGTTAGAAGATTTATGCAAGATAGATTTCACTCAGAAAACACGTAGTCGTTGAAAACAGACTCAGTCAGCATTTATTAGCTTTTATTGAAATGACCACATACAGCACTGGTACTTCACTGGTCTAAGTCTTTATTCTGCTCTTCAATTATTGACACATTAGTGCCCTCGTGTTTATCTAGTCTTGTACATAAAAGCATTATTGGCAAGTCGGCAAATGTATCACACCATGTTCACACTTCTGACGCATTCTCAGTGTCCCAACGGGTCTTCCTCTGGTACACGTAAACTCGATTTCATCACCATGTTCTGAATACAGTTTATCATCTCTTGAAAATCTGAACCGAATATTATGTCTGTTCATGTCGTCTCTATTCACAGTGCAGGCTTCTGTAAGACATAAAAGATAAACAGTCTTTTAATGTTAGTAAAATACATGAATGTACAGAATATTGTGTTCTGTAAAGGACTCTGTGGCTACAAATAAAATTGATTTTCTCCTGCCTAATTCTAAATTGTGGTCAAACGCTGGAATGGTACACAGATGATCTACTGTTGCTGTTGCTCTTGTGGGGTGATTACATTCACTGTTAATTTTATGTAATATTTCTGTGACTATTTTACATGCTGAAGTCCTGTCCATCCCAGCCTGACTCCTCTCAGCCTCACTACAGTACTAGGCACTTTAATACCCACCTGCACAATGTACATTTTTCAGATGTTTCAATTTGAAATTTCCAGATTGTCTTATTTTATTTAATTCACTTTTATGGTTATATGTATATATGTTCTCTCTTTTTGCATGTACATAATGTTCTCTCTCTCTTTTTGCACAGTTGAGGAGCGTGTCAGGATACATTTCACTGTGTGGTGTGCTCGTATAACTATGCGTGTGACAAGGGCTCTGTACTATAATTCAACTTCATCATGTCTATTTTATAATATCACCTGAAGTCAACAGGAAAAAAATTAAAGAAGGTCTTACTGGAGCTCATCATGGAAAAACATAAAAAATGTTTGTCAGTAAACTTCAGACCCTACTATCCACACAGTGAGAAATGATTTTGTACCTGTTGATTTCTTATGTCAAACACAACATGCTCCAAAAAATCTATCACAGTGTTTTAAATGCGTGCGGTGTACACCACCACAGTGGACTTTAAACTGAACATTTAAGATGTTTATTGAAGGGCTTCAACAAAGTAATGCATTCACTGTTTGTGAGTAACATATTTAATTTCATATTTTATACATAGTTTCTCATCTTGAGAGGCTCACAAGCAGTCGTGTATATTTGTGTATATATGGGTCACACCTCTGGAATTAAACAAAATTAAAAAACAGAAACCAAAATGACTTTTTACGTTTCTCTTCACAGAATGAAATATAAAGAAAACTTTTACTTACGGAGGCATCTAATCTCTCCAGTCCATTCACCACGATTACATGTTTTGAACGGTCCACCCTTCATGACGTAATAACGCTGACAGATATATTCAACCTTTTCATTATGTTGGTACAGCTGTTTAGTACTTGTTTTGGTGTCTCCATCTGAAAGAGGTGGTGGCCTCCCACAACCCTGGGCACCTGCAAAAGTGTGAGCAATGGAGAAAAAAAAGGTTTAGACAACATTTAGTCACAAAAATTTTTTAGTCACGTTTTTATGTTCATATACCGTCACATATTATTTTACATTTCAGGTGAAGTTTTCATCATGCAATCCGAGTGCAGATCACAGCCTTTAAGACTGCTTTGTCATCCTATATATGTAGTTCTGTTATGCTTAGAAAGCGGTCAGCACTCTTTGTAACTAATGATAAACTGTGTTGTACTGGTATCAAACTCATGTTGCTGTTGAAATGATCTGCTTCTTTGATATATTCATCTACTGCCCTCTCCCACATCTTACAGATCCTATCCTTTTAATTGTTTTAATCATTTTATTGTGAAAAAACAATTTTTTTTTTTAAAGTTCAAACTCTTCTATGGTTCGTGTGTGCTCATCAGGTTCTCACATTTCCTCTGACATGTCCATAGCATGTTGTATTTCCCTGTTCCTCCATGTAACCCATGTTAACTGGTGATGAAATGTGTGATGTCTGTGGCAATGATAGAGGGCCACTTAAAAACACTGAAATCGTGAAAAGGCAAACCTGACATTAAATCTCTCAAAGTGTGACTTTGGGCAGACTGCAATAGTGTATCTAGGAGAAGTAGTGGGTGGTGAACAAGTGAAACCCATCCACTTAAGAACTGAAGCCATTGTGATGTTCTCAGAGCTGCAGCACAGTTTGGGGATGGTGGGTTATTACAGAGGTTTCTATAAAAACGAATTCTTCTTGTTCGTATTAATATTATTATTTAATGATATAACTGCAACTAACCCTGAAGTCTACATTGTGGTGTGTTCAGGTATAATCTTAAATGCACCACATTTCAAACAGTTTTGAGCTACTGTCTGTGTTAGTGAAAACAACTTTTCAGCGTCACACTTAACCAACTTCTCAGATTTAATAAACTTCTCAAACTGGTTCCAGCGGCCCTCCACTGGCTGTTTGTTTACTTAGAACATATTTAAAAACTTTGTGTGCAACAAAAGGGAAATGTAACTCACGGCGGCATCTCATCTCTCCAACCCAATCACCATCGACACAGGTTTTGAACGGCCCACCCTCCATGCCGTAGTCTCTGTCACACACATATTCGACCTTTTCATTGTGTCTGTACGTGTTTCTAGTCGCTGTTTTGGTCTGTCCACCTGAAAGACGTGGTGGCGTCCTACATTGCTGGGCAGCTAAAAATTGTGGGCAATAACAGAGGAAAAACCAACATTAGATAATATTTTGTCACAATAATCACATTTTCACTCTGACCTGCTGTCATGCATCATTTTTCATTTGAAGTGAAATATTTGTCATACACCCTGTGCATCACTCTCCTTTACCTTAACACTGTGTGGCCATGTGTGACAAAGAATTAACCAGAAACAATGTTCACACAAACTAATTAGCACAAGAGCAGATCAGGCAGAGGACATTTTACTGATAACCTGAAATGTGTTTTTGCCTCAAAACAAACTATTAATTTCTGGTTTAAAGTGTGTGTAACTTACACTCCTACACACGACACCCCAAGAAATACCAAAAACAGCAATAGCAATCTTTTTCCATCCTTTGTACTGATAAACAGTAAGATCACAAGAGGACAAGTGTTGTACCTTCACATGTGGGACGAGGATTGCTCCACTGTCCATTTTCCAAACATTCAAGCGTTGCATTCCCTTTGATGATGTGATTACTGTTTTCACAAGCAAATGTTAAATGTTGTCCTTTTTTCATTTGATCGTCTGTTACATCTGTGGTGATTGTTAGACCTGCTGGTGTTTCAGGGACTCTACATTTCTCTGTTTTGAAAAAGAGAATCTGTTTTATTGTGAGGTTTACATTATAAACATGAAACCAAATCAGATTCAAAGTAATAAGACACTTTCTCACTACATTTTCAAACTAAGCAAGTTTTCCCTTTAAATATTTATTATTAATAGGCATTCAGTTTCTCATTGCTGTAATTAAGAAGTAATAAATGTCCAGTCTTTTAAGAAGTCAGAAAAGAATGGTAATTATTTTAAAAGTGATTAAAGGGAAGAATAATTGTCTAAACCTACAAACTGCACCACATGGGGGTGTTTGTATGAAAACTGCATTTTTTTTTTATGTCTCCTTACCTTCACATTCTATTGCTTTAGCCCACTTGCCATGTTGGCACGTTGCAGTGCCAATAATTCCTGCTCTATTCTTACACTGATATTCAATGATCTCTCCAGTCATGTATTTCTTTTTCTCTGCTCTGAAGTCCAGAGACTCATCCATAAGCTGGTCACAGTACACTGAAAATACATAATAGTATTGTCAATATTATATACATTGTTACATACATTATTGATTTGACCAATAGTGCTGAAAATGAAGATAACGGCAGGTGTGTAAACCGAGGTACACATGCAGACTGTTCTAAGGCAAAAAAACAAAAACCAAACTAAAACAGTATATTTAAGGTCAGTTAAAGATTGTGCCTTTGGTACAGTGTTGGGTTATATTATTTCCATTGTTTCGTCCCTCAAAGGACTACAGTCTTTCTCTACCCTTAATGAAGGGTGGGGAAAGAAAGATGAATAAAGATGAAATATGTCAGCAGGCAGAATGACAGACAGCAGTGTTTTTAACAGTTTTAAAGCTTATTCACAGCAATATTTTATTTTTATGTACGTACGTATACACTGAATATTGAGCTCCTTCCATTCCCCAGCTGTGCATTTAAGTGTGGCGTTCCCCTCTATTGTGTACTTATCACGACACTGATAAGTTACTTCAGAGCCAGATGGGTATTGCTTCCGATAACAAGTTGTATTAATAACAGCATTTTCAACTTTGGGTGGAGGGCTGCAGTTATCATGATTAGCTGTAAGACATCACAACATGTACACTATTAATTTACACTCTGTAATCTTTTCATAAAAACATGCATCAAAATAATGCTTGAGGTGACTCACATTTACAGATATCATCAAGTGATCCATTTAAATCCCATCGTCCGTCACGACAGGTTAATTCCTCAATCTTAGCAGAGTATCCTTCATTGCAATCAATGAATATCATTTCTTGGATCTGTCCGTGTTGTTCAGTATTCCCTAGTATTCCTTCCCCATTAGGAATCTCAGGAGCTTCTCGACACTTTTGTTCCTCTAAGGTGGATATGATTACAAACAATCAGGCAAAATATTACAGATGGATGAAATCCATTTCCATATTTAAAAATGTGATCAGAATAAGCAATGGAAGAAACTCTGTATGAATGCACTTATTGTAAGATATTACAGAAAATATTTTCACACCAGTTTTCTTAAACATAACTGCAGATAAAACTCAAATGTTAAAAAGATGTTTAAAACAGATTTCAAAACTTATATTTTTCTACCTAAACATCTTATACTCCCCATCTTGACATTGGTATTGAACAAGTCACTGTGTTTGCTTCAAGCTAATAACAGAAGATACTTTAATTAGAAACTTTAATTACCAATACAGCTTTCAACTCCAGACCAAACACCGTGCACACATGTGGCTTCACCCCACCAGCCTTTGCTGAGAGGTTTGTAACCATCCTCACACCTGAAGTAAAGTTTGTCACCATGTTGCCAAACTTTAAGTCTGTGGTCAAAACTCGTTGTTGGACATCCTGTTATAGCTATCAGAAAGACAGATATTACATTTAGATATTATCAAAGAGCAGTCAGAATACATTCTTGTGTTATTAGTAGTGATTCATAGATAACATTATTCAACTATCTTTGGACTAGGCTTAAATATCCTTAATACTACTGAATAGACTGTGTAATGTCTGTTATTAAGTGACTAGCATTGAATCCTGCTGACTTTGGCAAACCTCCATTTCGTGTGCAGACTCAGGGAAGCAGAGGGAGCTCTTTGATAAGAGTAACATGCATTGCTTCACAAAAGAAAAATGTTTGTGGAGCTCATCAAGGAATCTAAAGACAAAGATAGACTAAAGATAGACTTCTGTCAGAGGGCCCGGTGGCGCCAGTGTCCAGCAGCCTCGCCTCTGTCAGTGCGCCCCAGGGTGGCTGTGGCTACAATGTAGGTTGCAATCACCAGTGTGTGAATGTGTGTGTGAATGGGTGGATGACTGAATGTGTAAAGTGCTTTGGTGTCCTTACGGACTAGTAAAGCGCTATACAAATGCAGATCATTTACCATTCTGTAAAACCAGATGCTTTTCTGCAAGTTCCCCGATTTGAGAGAATTCATGTTGACTGAACTTTCATATTAGCTTCACTTTTCAGTCCTGAAAGCAATGCTCACCTTTTATATACAGTTTATACATTTGTCTTTTGTCATCAGTTGTTTACAACATTTATATTTGTCATGAAAAACAGTAGTCCTTGAATAACTGAATAAATGTATCCTTTTAAGTTTATTGCATTTTCTTACCTGTACATTCATTAAACCCATGCCAGCCATCTTCTCTACAGGTTAGAGTGAAACTTCCTTCATAACCTCTCCTGCAGTTATACTGGACACGATCGTTGTACCTGTATTCAGCCTGAATTTTTCCAGTAATATCTGCATTATTAAACTGTTGGCTCCTGCATTTTATCTCTGAAAGGAACAAAACCACATTTATTAAGCTTCTGCATTTACTTTGATTCAGATAATTTTGTCATGTAAAACATTCAGATACTTTCATATAATCTTTTAAGTAAAAGCAGCAGCTCCCCAGTGTAAATGTGATTCCATTTAACAGTTCTGTATTTTATATTTGAATATGTTCAGTCAAAGGACAAGAAAAGTGTTCAGTTGTGGATTCAACATCCAGCTGAAAGTTGTTGTGGCAGTAGAAATGTTTCTTGCAGTTTGTACAGAAAATAGTATCCAGTGAGTATTTGTACACTCTTTCGGTTAGTGCTTGGTTAGTACACAAATAAACAAAAAAATGAATGTTATTACCATTTTCTCTCACTATGAACTATCACACAGAGTCTCTAAAATTTATATTGCTGGTTCGTAAGATTTTACTCTATGACTGAATGATCCTTTGAGGCTTCTGTTTGACCAAAGACATTCTGCAGTTCTCTCCTGTTTTCTCAAATATGGACTAATATTAAAGAAATTAAAAAGATCCTGTCAGAATTAGAAGAAAAGTGAACTAAACTCCACCATACCTTCACAAAGTGGATTTGGTTCCCATCCATCTCTGGTGCATGTGGCCCGAGTGACGCCATCTTTCCTCCTGTATCCTGATATACATGTGTACCTGACAGTATCACCCAATTTCTTTGTCTCATCACGCCAAGACGCCTCCCAGCGGGACAAAAGTCTATCTTGTGGACGGATACATGTAACCTCTGTAAAGAAAGAAAGACTGGATAATCTTCAAAAAATTGTTCATCATCCTCATGGCTGATTGAACTACATGAAAGCAAAGAACAGTGAGCTTAGAATATGTGTCTAAAGCTTTTGTAGTTTTATACCTTGACATACTGGTCTAACAGACCACTGTCCATCCTCATTGCAAGTAGTCTCAACTGAGCGCGTGCGGGTTCTCCAAATCGAGTATCTCTCCTCACATGTAACTGTTACCTTTTCACCAGGTGAAAACCTACTTCTATGAGCAGGTTCATATGTGGTTCCTTGGAGTGGTGGCAGTGTCAGCTCACATTTTATTTCTGCATATGATGGGAAATGCAGCACATGAGTTAGTGTGTTGTACCAAGACAGAGCAATACCATAACATCCAAACATCCAGCTCCAGATCTCACTAGTCAGTGGCATTTAATGTATAAACTGTATGTAATTTATGTTTACCTTCACATTCAGGTGTGGGGATCCACTCTGCTCTGTCTCCTGTCTTTGTGCACCTTGAAGGTAATTCTTGAGCACGTTTATGTTGAAGATTGCATTCAAAGTTTAGGATTTCACGTTCATTGTACTCTTTGATATCTCCAAGTACAAAACCATTTTCAATCCTCGGTGGTTCACATTTTACAACTGTTGAAGGATAAAGTCAGAGTCAGGAATAAAACTACAGCAACTGCTCATAGAAAGGTACATAAAAGGTAACTGCTGATTAACCTGTTGTGAAAGGAAGCTTTTTTGATGAAGTAGAAAAGTGAAAGTGATCAAACAAGCAAAGCAGCTGCAATGTTTTTCTCATTAATTACAATTGTAGGCCAATTTTATGATGTTGTTCGTGTTTTTTTGTTTTAGTTTGAAGCTGATATTTTTGGACTTACTATGTCCATAGCAGTGGTGCCTTTATTTTAACCAAATAGGCAAATATTCCCCCAAACTATCTAAACTTAAGTACAAAAATTGTTTTGTTTTTTTTGCCCTAAATGTATTCTGTTTTCATTTTCTATTCCTGTACCTTTAGTACAAATAAACTAATTTTGTATGCAAGTGATAATTATTTAATTCTAAATTTTGACCTAAATAAAATACAGCATTACACATGGCACATACATTTGTGTGACACATTTAACACCATTTTAGTTATAAAATAGTGTTAAATATGTCACAACTATTACGAAACTAATTGTTTCATAATAGCTCAAAACTGAATATACAATATAGAGTTGCTCCTCTATTCTCTTTTAGGGGGTTGGTGATTTGGGTGTTACTACCTAATTACTCGAGAACAAAGTAATAGTAACAATAGTAAGCCAGCTTCACTTTACCTTCACATGTTGGATTGCCGTCCTCCAAACCTTTCCAGTCTCCATTTTCATCACAATAAATTTCTCTTGCCCCTTTCATAATGTGATTGCTGGACTTGCAGCTAAATCGAACTACATTGCCGTAGGTAGCTTCTTCTGCATCTCCCATCACGTTCACATTGTTGGGAACATTAATTGATGGACACTGCTGAGCTGGAGTGAAAAACA